>NC_136733.1:2317500-2527500 GCF_936440315.1 Barbus barbus
TGCTTGTGACAGCAGGATAAAACTCACAAAACATATCCAGATCACATTTCACACCAAAAATCAAAAGATAAATAGAAGGAATTATGTTTTACATAAAGAAAATTCAGTCTGTTCTTATTTTTCTATTTTTTTTTTTAAAGCTTGTGACTTTTTCAAGTACATTTTAAGCACAGTTTAATTGTATTAAAATATAAAAAAGTGCAATAATAAAAAAAAAAAAAACTATAAACATTATAAAGGCAGTACAATAAATATGACCATGAAGTGTAAATATTTAAAATTTAAAGTATGTGTTTTTGTTTGTATTACAGTAATACGAACTTGAGGGATAAATGTGCTTAATTGTCATGAAAATGATGTCAAAATACAAAATGGGCTTTAAATACCTTTAAGCCTATAAATACCTTAAAAATAGGCTTAACTTTCTTTAAGCAAAATATTATTGCTTATTTCTTTCTGTTCACTTTTAGGGTAAGATATGACGTGGACAATGTTTTGACAGGTTTTGTGAGAGTTGCCCAGTAAGTTTGCACGAATGTTTAGGATTTCTAGATGGTGTACATCAAAAAATGCTTTTGTGAGATGGGCTAAATGGAAAATAAACTCTTGTCTAGTGATTGTGTGACGTGTTTTTAAAATTGTATTCTCCAGTTAATGTACATGGAACCCTATCGGATGCAACAAATACAAACTTCTTGTTTTTATACAACATATTTTAGCTGCTTTAAGTTGTGAGCAAAACCTTCATTTGACAGGAAAGGCGTAATAATTAGTTAATACTTAAAGCCCAAAACAAGCTTTCATGAGTATAAAACGACTAAAACAGAAAGTGGATTCAGCATCTCTGATGTAAACAAGTCACACTCACAAACCTCCTTCAACCAGCATCACATCATAACATTAACCAGAAATAGAAATCACTGCTGGAAGGAGATGTGATTAGTCTGCAACTAAACCGCTCTTAACCAGTGAGTATCATGAGCTGCTTTAGGTCTTTTTTCATCTGTTTTCCTGATCCGGCTGTGGTTTGTTTGTTATGGCTCTTTCTAGGAGCAAATGCCTGTTAGTTTGGCTTTTTATTCTTCGGCTACAGGCGACATGTTTTCTCTTATATCACCACAAAAATGCCCATCTCGAACGTCTGTTTCATTTAATTCCCATAATGTACTTCACTGAAGCCACACAAACACCTTGAGATCCAAAAGACTCCACAGAAAAGACACGATGGAGCTGGAACGGCCAAATTCACCTCCCTTCCTCCAGTACTACATACTAGTGCGCAAACCTCCACGTCCGGCTCTGTAACAGACATCTTGATGTTAGATGTGTCCGGCGGCTCATGGAGGGCGAGTGGATCAGAGCGAGTCCTTTGACTCAGTGGACTCGTCAATAATGAAGGATTTTTGCTCTTTTTCATCCTTTTGCTGAACCAAACACATTCTTCTCCATCTCTGTAGGCCTTGGGAACCTTATAAATGTCTTCAGGCAAGAGATACACAAGTCTGTTTACTCAAACGACATGAGATTCGCTGGGATCTAGAGTGAAAAGAGCAATCACAGCGTTATGCAATTATAGTTTATCTGTTCACAGCAGCTGAACGATATGACAACTTGCTACATAACTATTGAACTCATTAAATCTGAATTTTCAAAACCATTTTTTTAAATAATATTAAATACATATCAATTAATAATATAAATACACTACCATACAAAAGTTATGAATGTTGAAAATAGTTGTGCTGCTTAATATTTCTGTAGAAACTGTGATACATGTTTCTTCGGGATTTTTTGATGAAAAGAATAAAATAAAAAATCATACTGACTCCAGTAAGACTTTTGATCAATAGTGTACTTATATAGTGTACATTCACATATGCATATAAATTTACAGAAAATAAATAAATCATACACAATATATACAAATATAAACATCACATTAAAATATATTTTTTAAAAATACAATTAATTTCCATATTAATCCATATGAATAATTTCCATAATGTACATATTAATTTCATTCATTTGATCCCCCAACAAAAATAACTTTCAGAAAAAAAGGTACAAAAGCTGTCACTAGGATGGTACCCTTTCAAAAGGTAAACATTTGTACATTATTTACCCCTAAAAGATGCATATTTGTATCTAAAATACACATACTAGTATTTAAAAGGGAAAAAGGGAAGTGGTGTGTGGCCAAGTATGGTGACCCATACTCAGAATTTGTGCTGTGCATTTAACCCATCCAAGTGTACACTCAGTAGTGAACATATGCTGTTCACTATACAATGCTGCGGCGCCCGGGGAGCAGTTGGGGGTTCGGTGCCTTGCTCAAGGGTCTCACCTCAGTCGTGGTATTGAGGGTGGAGAGTGTGTTGGTTATTCACTCCCCCCCCCCCCCCCCCCCCCCCACCTACAATCCCTGCCCTGAGACTCGAACCCACGACCTTCGGGTTACAAGTTCAACTATCTATCCATTAGGCCACGACTGCCTAGGTACTGTTCCAGTGACAGCTTCTGTGCCTTTTTTTCTGATATTGTACTGTATTTGTAAAAAAAGGTTTTGTTCATGCCATCCAGTCCTAATTCAGTGGTTGTTGATACCTGAGGTCGTCTTCTCCGACATGCCTCCTCCAGGTGTTTGTGCCACATGATCGCAGTGAAGCGATCGCTAGTCTGAAACTTGTAAACATTCCCTGAGAAACACAGACATTCTGCTTGAGTTATGCATACAAAAAAAAAAACATATCATTCACTGTAATACATTTAACAATGACTAAATGAGTCCTTTTGTGAAGACTGTCATTATAAAAGCACTAAAGGAGTCCCTCAGTGAATCAGATTTACCTTTGTCAGGATCGTTGAGCTGGAAGATGTTGGGTTGAGCCGGATCATCCGGCAGCACCACCATCCAGCCCAGAACACACACTTTCTTACACGGTGAAGACTTGTACTGGGTTACACAGAGTAAGATTGCATACAATTTTATTTTCATATCAAATGATACTTTTTTCTTCACTTTTCACAAAATAAATAAAATGCATTATTAAGAATTATAATAAAAATGTATTATTTATTTAAATTGATAAAAAATGCAATTGCTGTGAGATTCTTAGCATCACTAACATGTTTCCGTTCTGTGGCTCGCAGAGCTTTGGATCCGTAGAATAAGAGAGTGGAACCACAAAGTGCGATCCAATACCGCGTCCACGAGGCGAGCTGAATAAAAAACAAACCAACAAAAAATATGAATAATGATGCAAACTCAACTCAGATTGATATGAACTAAACAGAGCTGGGCAATACTCTGTGAATATATGTGATTTCTAAATTCCTGTAGCTCACGGAAGAAAACATGACACCAATACCATCCTAGTGAAGGCATGAACTGATCAATGCAATGCAATGTAAGTAACTGGCACACACATTCATGTAAATGTAGGCATAACTTTTGGGATTTTACTGTATTTTTAAAAACACTGATGAATGAAGAAACAGACTTTTTTGATGTTTAGTTTTTGTACATGTTGGTCACTAGATGGAGTGCTTGAGTCAAATATTCGTTCGGTCAAAGTCACAGTGACACCTGCTGACCAGTGTGAAGGTTTTCTAAAATATTGTCAAATAAAATTAAAGCTAAAATTTGGCCCTATACATTGGGCATTTTTTAAAAATTAGGCATTTTAATAACACATTTATTACCATTAAACTGAAATTACTGAACCTAAACAAAGGAGCATGATAAAATGCTCATTTAAAACAAAAAAAATCTCAGACGGACTTTTCTTGCAAAATATATTGTAAATAAATATTTCTTCAAATGTGACATATGTGAATGCATTTTCTTGGACTGGAATATATGGCCAACATTTATTTTTAAACCCCATATTTGAACAAATATATATTTTTGGCCATTTTTCGGGATATAAAAATAAAATAAGCAGCAGAAGACCACACCGGGTGCCGCTCCTGTCAGCTAAGAACAGGAAACAGAGGCTACAATTCACACAGGCTCACCAAAATTGGACAATAGAAGATTGGAAAAACGTTGCCTGGTCTGATGAGTCTCGATTTCTGCTGCAACATTCAGATGGTAGGGTCAGCATTTGGCGTAAAGAACATGAAAGCATGGATCCATCCTGCCTTGTCTCAACGGTTCAGGCTGGTGGTGGTAGTGTAATAAATATATAATATATAACATATGACATATGGGATGTTGAGGGCAGTTGCATTAACCCCTTAAAAATACGAGATCTGCATGCTGCCATCTTTGGCCATAAGTACAGTTTCTGGAGGCGTAAATGTAATGTATGCACCATTTCATAGCAAATTCATAAATATGTTTATATACTGAATATTGGAAAATGCTGAAAAATATTTAACCATAGTTTTTTAAACTAATTTTTGTTCCCTTCTTGTTCACCTTGGGTTTCCTGCCCTCCTTCAGCAGGGTTTTCCTCTTCAGCGGCCCCTCCATCGTGACTCCACCTGACTCTCCATGAGCCAGACAGGACTCTGCTACTGACGGACTGAACAGAGGGAATCACATCAGCCCAACACCTTCACAACAACCACCAACCCATGTGTGTGTGTGTGTGTACTGCTGCAGCCGTTCCAGCTCACATCTGAAGTGAGGATGTCATGGAGCTGCTGGAGAGCTCAGGCTGAGGTGAGGTGAGTGTGAGAGAGGAAAGAGAGCGCTGATGCAGGACAGAAAGGTTCCCCTTCACCCGCCAAACACCCCACTCACAACATATCGGCTCTGTTTCAAAACCTAGTGAGCTTTTCATACCCACATTCTCAATGTAAAGATGGTTTCAAAAGGTAAACAGCATAAATATGCAGCTTTCTAAAAGATTCTATTCTGTTTTAAATTAATTTAACACAAAAAATGGAAAACTTTACGCAATATTTGATTTGAACATGTTTAAAATTTAATTTAAAATACCATTGCACTACCCATCTCCCTACACTCTCAAACTGATATATTTTCATATATCTGGATATATTGTACAGTGTATGCAAATATATTGGTTTTATGTATTATGAATGACTACAAAATCAACTATTTTATACAATCACTGTAGCACTCTATTGATTCGAGTCTCCTCACTTGCATCACACTTGCATTTCTTTCTAGAAACTTGGCTTTGCTTTGAATGAAAGCGTCTGATAATACAAGGTTTTTCAATCTTTCAGATGCCACAGACTACCAAATATGATCTGTCTAAAATTTAAGGCAGTTATATAGACCAAAATTATAAAGTGAAACATTTATATTATAAATGTATATTTTTTGGGGCAAAATAGTTAGATCCTATAACAATATAATACTTTTCTTTCTATTCACTATATCACTGTACTGTTTAGAGGCATTATTTATTTATTTAAATGTATATTTTTTTTTACATTTTTATTTTTTGAACTTTATTCTAATTTACAAATTCATCTAATTCACTCATGTAATCGACTATTTATTATTTCTTTATTTTAACCTAATTATTATTATTTAATCTAATTCATTTATATATTTTAATCTATTTTTTATTTATTTTCACCTAAGTTGTTTATTTTTTTTTTTTATTATTTATTTAAATAAACTTGTTAGTTTAATTATTTTCATTCTAATTAATTTTTGTATTATTTGTTTACTATTTATTTAAATAGTTTCTTTAATGTTATTTTTGAATAATTTCATTATTTTTACATTTTATGCTGTTTTTCATTATACTTTGCAGCAGACCTCAGTTTGAAACCCCTTCTGCTAAATGACTGAATGTAAATGTGAGGAGCTCTATTTGAGTGCTGCACATGTAGTGTCCCACTAGTTAGGATGCAGCATCAGAAGGAAGCTGTCGAGGTAGACAGGACAGGACAGTGGACCACGAGTCCACAGGTTAGGTTTTGGACCAGAGCTTTTCTCTACTATCCACCTTATTTTTCCCGTAAGAGCGGTCGCAGCCATTTGTAAATTGAATATGTCTGGCTTCCGGTGTCATTCGCATCCAGCTATTTTTTAGCTGTACAAAACAGCTCGTTTTGCTGCTTGATATTGCAAACTGGTGTGTCTTACCATGTTATTTTAATGTATTATCTTAACTATGAACACTGGTTGGTAGAGCAAACAGCTTTACCGTTTACTGCACGTTGTTATTCTTCTCGTTATTTCCCTACAGAGGCTAATTAACCGGAAGTCACAGAATACGCCTAACTTCCGCGTTGAAAAATAAGGTGGATAAATACAGTTCTATAACCATCCTGAGATGATGACAATCTGACAGCTGGATAAAGAGAGAACTGATGACAGGCATGACATGTCTTCTGACTAAACCAGAAAAGAGAGGGAAACTGGAATGTTAAAGAGGAGACGCTGCATGCCAAGACAGGTGAACCCGATGCCCCAGAGGAATGGAGGAGGTGACCTTTGACCCAGGCAGGGGTTTGTACCTGTGGGCATGGCTGCAGCCTCTGGGGGAGCTGCGGAGAGGAACCCTCCAGTTAGGGCCCAGAGTCGCGTACATGCGGCCCCTGTTTGCACAGTCGCCACAATGAGTTCAACCCACACTGACACTACAGATCTCTAAACGGTAAATGGTCTAAATTGATTACACAGTTTTAACATAAACAAACTAATGAACTATGTGATATTTGCCAGTCATACATGAACAGGTGGGAGTAATGCAAAAAAAAAAATTGCTTAGATTATTATTAACAATATGCATCTATTTGATTATATTTAAATAATCATTTCAAAATACATGTGTTCAAATAGCTTAGAATTAGCATAAATATTAGTATAAATCTATGAAAGCTCATTTCTGCCATAGAATAACAATAAAAAAGTTAATTGCAGCTTTTTATCTCAAATTTCTGACTCTGAATTCTGAGTTTACATCTTGTAATAATAATAATTTTTTTTTTTTTTTTTACAGTTCTGAGAAAAAAACCCAGAATTGCCAGATACAAACACAGAATTGCAAAATATAAACTATGATTTTGGACTTTATTCTCACGATTCCTAGTTTATATCTTGTGATTCTGAAGAGTTTACATTTTGCAATTCTGTTTTTTTACCCA
This sequence comes from Barbus barbus, assembly GCF_936440315.1. Classification (NCBI taxonomy): domain Eukaryota; kingdom Metazoa; phylum Chordata; class Actinopteri; order Cypriniformes; family Cyprinidae; genus Barbus; species Barbus barbus. Next base: position 2,324,578 of record NC_136733.1, read on the forward strand.
TGGAATAAAAGATAAAAAGGTAACTGTAACATTTCGTCTCACATTTATGACTTTCGTTTCTTGCAATTGCTAGTTTATATCTCACAATTCTACTTTTTATCTCAGAATTACAAGAAAAAAGTCAGTTTTCTGGTTTCAAACACATCTGTTAATTGTGTTCACAGTTAAATTTAAATGAAACAAATTGGATTTATTGATGATAAATATATAAACCTGGTTATTGTGCATTTAAAACTTTCAGTTTGTTTGTGCAGAACTAATGTATGGCTGACAAATATGCATCACATTCCTTTGTTTAATTATGTTCAAACTTGAATGGAAACAGATGAAAATTCATATGCAATTCAAATACATAAATCTTAAATTCAGGCCTAAATATGTTTGGAGAAGATACACGGACTCGCTCTGACAGAATTGAATGTAAACTGAATAAAATATTTATTTTAAAATGTATATTAGACCAATTTTGTTTCAGTAGTTGTGTTTTGCTATTTGTATGTATATCAATGCGCTTTCCTGTGGAATGGACATATATAGATGTTAAACATTTATATACATTTATAACTGGAAACGATAAATGAACAACAAAAACAATCAGTAGTGTTGAGCCAGGAAAAATGAAATAAAAGTCATTCATTTTGGATATCTCAGTTTTAACTTACAGTATGAAAGAGTTGCATGGCAGTTCATCTTATGAAGATTATACAGTAACGCTTTACAGTACAATTCAATTTAGTTAACATGAACAAACGAGTGAATAATCAAAATACTTTAAAGCATGTATATCTTAGTTAATGCTAATGTCAGTATTTACTAATACATTATTAAAAATCTAAAGTTAAATCTACTATCATTTAATGGGCCACAATGAACAGCTGTATTTTCATTAACTAACGTTATTAAGTCTTAATAAGTACTTTAATAATGTAATGCTCATTCAAGTTAGTTAATGCATTAATTAACGTTGACTAATGGGACATTAGTTACACAAAAACACAACAAAACAGACAGACACTCACCTCTGGACCCCCGGAGAGAGATCCTCACAGAACGAACTCTGACTGCTGCCTGAGAAAACACACACCACACAAACCTCACAACCACTACAAAACTCTAATATCACCATAGACATATATAAGGATATTTTAACAGTCTACATAGGAGCTGTGAAGTGACACACATTTTACTGACCAATCAGCATGCAGAAATATATTCTGGGTACAATACAAAATTAGCTGTGGAATAATGTTAATATCACATCATCTTGACTTCCTGCAGATGCAATAATGCACTTATACTATGGAAGTACACTGTGTCAGGCATTGAGAAGTACTAAAGCCACCAGACTTGCATGAGTTTGCATGGGATCTGTGAGGTAGATTCTCTTACTGATTTTCTCTTTGTAAAGTTATATTTAGTCTTTCAACTCTGTTGCCATGGCGATACAATGGTGTTCTGTACCTTTTGCACAATGCATGCAATGATATCATAAATCAATTCTCAAGAATTACATCAGAAATAGACAACCAGATCATCCAAACTAGTACAGTAGTCCCACCTCAAATATGAGTATTTAGATCATTTACAGATGAAATTTCAAGGAGGGTTTTACTGAATCCTCTTTATATTTATATTACTGACTTTACATGCATATATGTTGCAAATTCATTCTGATTCAAAATGTTTTTCTGCTGTAATTAACATGACCTCACAAATGCTTAAGATGCATTAAACCAGGCACATTCCTTAAATACAATGTGCAGGCTTGTGCTGGTACCTATAGAGATGCCGTTGGACACGGATGAGCTGTGTGGGTTGTTCCTCGCTGGACTCTGGGACTCCAGGAAGCTGTCGTCCAGCAGGTGACGTGGTTTCTCTATGGGGAACGTGGCACTTTTACTCTCCACCACACCGAAATGCCACATCATACTGTGAGAGACAGTCAGAAAACCATCACGAGGCATGAGACTGGGTAACACTGAAACTTTCCAGGGAGAAGTACGTTTGACAAACTAAACGAAAAAGTGCTGAAGATTACACTAACGTTCAAGTTTGGGGTTGGTAAGATTTTAATTTTCATGTTTTTGAAAGACGTCTCTTCTGCTTACCAAGGCTGCATTTGTTTGTTTAAAAATGCAGTAAAAATAATAATATTGTCAATTATTATTACAATTTAAAACCACTGTTTTCTATTTGAACATATGTTAAAATGTAATTTTTTGCTGTGAATGTGATCAAAGCTGAATTTGCAGCATCATTACTCCAGTCTTCAGCGTCACATGATTTACATTTCTGAGTATTATCAACTTTGTTACTTAAAATAAATAAATGTTAAGTGGAATTAAATAAAATATAAATATATGAAACTTTTTTGTTAATGTCAAGTAGTTGCCAAGGTAACATTTGTCAATTTAGCTTAACTTGATTTACTAAAATAACTACTAAAACTAACTAAAATGGGGGGGGGGGGGGCATCTACAGAGGTTTATATAGAGGCCTATGGGGGCTAAAAACTATAGAGGTTATATATATAATTATAACATTTTTAAAATCAAAACTACAAAAAAATTATAAAAACAACTAAATTACTAAAAGGTCAAAATTAAAATGGAAAATATAAGGATTAAAAACTAATCTAATAAAAAAAAATATATATAGTATATCAGCGATACTAAAATAACATCGGTAGTAAAATAGTCCCAGCTATTTAAAAAAAAAAAAAAAAAATCAAGATTTTATAGAATAATTCATGCAAGTGCAATAATAATAATAATAAAGCTTCACATTTATGCTTTTAAATATTCCAGAAAACTGGGCCTCTGTACTTCTAAGTGCATGACTTTAAATACATTATATTTATTTATTTTAATACTGAGAGATGATTCAATATGATTTGATGAATATCGAGTTAAGAAAACAGCGTTTATTTAAAAATAGAAATCTTTTGTAACAAATGGCTTAACTTTTGATCAATTTAATGCATCCTTACTTAATAAAGGTATTAATTTCTTTAAAAAAATCATACTGACCACAAACTTCCTGATCTAAATACAGTATATAAGTGTGTTTATATGTATGAAGAGACAAAACAGACGCGTTTCCAAGGCTGTGGCTCTTCCTGTGGCGTGAGGGCGGCGGGGTGGGAATATGAACCCCCACGGTGGCATCCGGACAGGTGGGCCGTCGATTATACCTGACCGATAAAGACAACTCAGACGGACCTGGACGAAAGGGACAAAGAGAGAAAAGCAGAATGAGTTTTGCTCTGAACATGCCTGATGTTTCTCAGCGTCACACTCGATGAAACATAATGAAAGAAAACACGTGGAGGCTCTGTCAGCGGAGCCTCTGGTTTAGCAATCACAGCCGCAACACAAATGTTAACATTCTCTAGTCTTCTTGAGGGAGACCGATTCAACGCAGCGATGATTATTCAGACCTGAGAGAGGAAAACAGAAAGGATCCCCAGAGAAACAGCATCCACATCTTCCCGTCAGTGATGGAGCTTCACATGCTTTCTAAGGCCTCGCTCGCGTGCTTTTCTTCTACTGCTCGATGAAAAGTAGCTCTTTAGAGGCATTAGTGAACCAGTATTTTAGTATTGTTTATAGATTATTATATTATTTATTAATATTTAGAATTTGCTTTTATTTTTATATTTTCAGTTTATATTTTAATATTAGTGTACTTTTTAAAATATATATATTTTTATTTCTATTTAGCTTTCATTTAATTTATTTGATCATTTCAGTTCCACATTTATATGACACCAGTGTTTTAGTATTATTTATATGCTATTATAGTATTTATTTATATTTGACATGTTCAGCTTTAATTTTAGCTGTAGTAATTTTGTCCTTTTTATTAGTTTTATTTTATTAATATTTAGCTTTCATTATTTTTTTATTTTTTTTCCGTTTTACGGTTATATGTGACCAGTATTATTTTGATATTATTTTTAGTATATTTTATTGTTATTATTATAGAATTTATTTATTAATATTTAAATTAGCTTTTTATTTTTATATTTTAATTTTAATTGTTTTACTTTTAGTAATTTTATGGTTTCCTTTTTTTCATTTTGTAATATTCATTTATTTTTTATTTATTTACATTTTACATTTACATACAACCAGTGCTATTTTCATATTATATTTTTGCATTACATTTTATTATATTGTTAGAGTATTTATTCATGCTTTCAATTAACCTTTTTTCAATATGTTTATTTTCATTTATTTGAAGTTTTAGAAATTTTGTGCTTTTGTAATTTTTATTATTATAATTTTTTTTTATATATTTCTATTTAGCTTTCATTTATTTTTTTTATTTCCATTTTACATTTACATGCAACCAGGGTTGTTTTAGCACTATTTATATACTATTATAATATTTACTCATATTTTGAAGTAGCTTTTCTTTTTTTCATTGAATATTTCTTTTTTTTTTTCAGTTTTATTGCAATGACCGAAAACAAATGTAATAGTTTTCTTTTGGAAAACAGTTTAGAAACAATCATTTGCAATGCATGACATAAGACATAAGAGAGAAAGTCATAGTTTGGAGGCACATTAGGGTGAGTACATGTTTGGGTGAACTATCCCTCTAAACTTCATTATCTCATCACATGAACCCATCAAAACAGGCGATCAGAGAGTCTCAGACTCAACGGCTCTTAACCGAGTTTTCCAGAGTGGACAAAAACACCTTCAGGCATCATGGGAAAATGGAAACAATGCAGGACAGCATGCTGAGACACTTACACACCAGAAGACACATTTAATGGAGCGACTGGAGCCTTAAACCGTGATCGCTCTCTTCCAGTCTGGGTCAGACGACGGCTTTACACCGTGTTTCTCGTATGTAAATACCCGAATGCCACAGTGGGATGTTTAGGAAATGATCTTCACCTGGTTCTTGTTAAAAGCTTCATTAATGAGTCTGACTACCAGCTCATGAACTGAACGTCACATTCGGGGTGAATATTCTATCTGACGATGAAAACGGCATGATGGGGAGAGATTTGATTCGACGCAGGTGTTTCTGGAACGTCATGGAATTAGAACATGGACCTTTAAGTAGTAACAGCGATTAAATGTAAACATATTATCTGAGGTATGGAGTTACTTTTGTGTCTTTTATGCAATAAACATACTTTGAGAGCAACATGATTTATATAGTAATTAAAAATAAGAGACTATAAACTAAAAATTTTATTAAAACTTTCTAATTGCAAAAATAAAATAATTGATAAAATGATTTGTCTCAACTTGTTTTATTACACACACACACACACACACACACACACACACACACACACGTATGCATGTACGCATGTATGCATGTACAGTATGTGGTATGCATGCATGCATATATATACTGTATATCAGCCTATAAGCATAAACACAGCAATTATATATTTTTACTATATTTTTCCAGTAAATACACAATATTTACTAAAATATTTGAAAATGTATCAATTGAATTTTTTTAACTTGATAGAAAGTATCTGTCAAATAAACGACAGATTTACTCATGACACGATCAAACAAAAAGAAACTAATAAGAAACAAACAAACAAAAAGACAAATATTGGCGATACATCGATCGACCACAAGAAAAACTAACTCCGTATACCGCAATTCCTTGCAGGAAGAGTAGAAAACATGCTCCAGACATTGAGCTGTGGTGCTGTTCTGGGACTCCCAGGATCAAATCCAACCTAAATCATGTCCTGATTTCATCTATCATTCATAATTTGCTGCTTTGAAATAAAATGTAGCACAAAGAACGATTTTTAAGCACCAGAGGGAAAGCTGGCGGCACTCAGGGAAACTACAGAGCGACTGCATCACTTCCAGAGCTCATAACTGCAATTACTGGCTGGTTTGCAGAGATATTATGCAGGTTCTACTGGCAAGACGCACATTTTCATTCATTATGTCCCTTTACTAATCACCTAATTATTAAACACCTAATATTTGAAGCACTGCTGACATCGGAGGCAATTACATTTGACCTCTCATTTGACCTTTCACTTTGAAAGGAAAATCTGTCTTGTTTTTGTACTGGATTTTTCCAAAAGCATTTAACATACTTTATCATGCTTTAACAGTCAGCATTTAAGTATTCAAGTTACTCAAACGTTTAGCACTAAATTTTTTTAAAAGTTGTTATGAGAAGGAGGTTTTTGTCTGGTTTTATCTTATTATTATTATTTTTTATTTAATTCATTATTTGACAAGGACAATGGACAGAATTAGCTACAGAGCCGAATTTCATATGCATATGTATCTGCTGACTCCAAATCTCTCTTTTCTTCCCTAATAAAAGTAAATTAGATGTCCGACGCATGCTTTGAGTTCAGCAGTACATGCTAGTGATCAATCTGGCCCTGTCTGTACACGCTGATCCATGTGTTTAGCCACATATGTTCCTGTGTGAGGGTCAGAAATATTGACTGTTCAAGTTCACGTTCAAGTTTATTTGTATAGCGCTTTTTACGATACAAATCGTTGCAAAGTAGCTCTACAGGAAATGAAGTTTCCACAATATATTTATATGTCTGTAAAATATAAGTCACGTAGCAGCATGTGTTTCTTTTGTTTTTGCTACTAAATGAGAGAATTAGGTGACTTTAGAGCCCCGTATAACTCTTCTGCTCACCGAGGATGCATTTATTTGATCAAAAATACAGTAAAAGCAGCAATATTCTGAAATATTATTACCATTCAAAATAACTGAATTCTATTGTAATGCATTTAAAAAGGTAATTTATTCCTGTAATGCAGAGCTGTATTTTCAGCATCATTACTCCAGTCTTCAGTGTCACATGATCCTTCAGAAATCATTCTAATCGGCAGAAAACCATTTTTGAAGCTTTATACTTTAGTGGAAACTATGATACTTTTTTCAGGATTATTTGATGAATAGAAAGTTCAAAAGAACAGCTTTTATTTGAAATAGAAGTTTTTACTGTCACTTTTGATCAGTTTGATATGTCTTTGCTGAATAAAACTGACAGAAACTTAAGTGTGTACACAAAACGTAATGATGATAGTCAGGGAAACACAACGTGCAGAGCTGGTCTCGGGTCCGATTGATTAAGAGCTGCAGTTACCACATCAATGTAACCAGCTGCTTTCAGCTAATAATAGTTTCACAGTGATGCATTTGAGAAATATGGTGCATATGTGTCTGACAGAGCGACAGGTATGTGCACACACTGCCTGGACCTCCCCATCTAAACACATTTACAGCTTCTCTCTTTTCAATATCTGTCTGTCTGTCTGTCTATCATCCATCCATCCACCGTTCTATAATTCTATTCATCTATGGTTCTATCATCCATCCATCATTCTATGGTTCTATTCTTTTATTGTATATCATCCATCCATCCATCCTTCTATTGTTCTGTTTATCATTCTATCATCCATCCACCCATCATTCTATCCATCTATCATTCTATCATCCATCCATTCTGCCATCGTTCTATTGTTCTATTCATCTAATTGCATTATCCATCCATCGTTCTATTGTTCTGTCTGTCTATCATTCTATAATCCATCCATCCATCCATCCATCCATCCATCCATCCTTTCTATCTATCCATCATTCCATTCACCCATCATTCTATTTTTCCATTCATCCATCCATCCATCCATCTGTATGTCCATGCGTATATATAATTTGTGAATTTCTTTGGCCAATCAATAATCTAATCTAATGAATATGTACATTCACAATTCAATACAGTTCAAAAACATCCCAGGAAGACACAGAATAAGCAGAGCTGGAATCTAGACAACTTGTAAATGTGTTTTAATCGGTTGAACGTTCCTTGCTCACTTCATCACACTTCAGTTTGTGTTATTTCATACTTTCGATGACTTTACTATGATTCTTGAATGTGGAAAATAGTCCTAATAAAGAGAGAGAGTAGGTGTGTCTGGGTGATGTTTTGCGCTGTTTTCTGGCCTGAGTTCGTGACAAGATCTCATTTCCTTGGCTGGACGTCTTCACAAATACATCTATGGGGTTATATAACAGCCAGTCACCCCGGGACTCTAGGAAAGACCTCGTCCGCCCAGTCCTTGCTGTGATGTAACCGTGCAGCTGAGATGTGGCCACAGGCATCTCATTCAATTACATATATACATACACCAAACATTTCTTCAAGTCACACACTGGCATTCAAGAATAAAATGAAAAGGAAAGAATGACACATCAAAAGCCAAATGGTCACAGTATCCCAGAGCGCTGTGTTACATTACACTCGGTCAGATCATCTGGTGGTGATACTCAGGCATGATGCTTCATAGGGGAAAAATGTTGACGTCTTTATTTAACAATCAAAGCCTCTCTGACTACAAATGGTCTAAATATTCACTTCTGGCCTTGGAATGAGAATAGACATGTTATTAAATAGCACGAGAGGCTGCCTTGGAAACCCCACAAACAACTTTTAGGAACATGGAAACCTATAGATTTGGTTACACAGCTCAGGAAAAATGCTTACAAACAATACTCACAGTGAACTTCCATTTCTACTGGAAAACCGCTGTCGGCTCAGCATGTCGTGTGACTAGACCTCACAGGCAACAGCAGGCAGCGTTTTACAACACAAGCATGTAACATACAGCATTTACAATCTACGACTCTGAACAGTTCAAAGAGGACTAGAAATCCACACCTATATGCTCATTACATGGCTAACATTCACAAAAGACAGTGAAAGTCTCTCAGACCATTTCAATTTACATTTATCACCCGGTTTCACAGACAAGGCTTAAACCTAGTCCTAGACTAAAATGCAAGTCTGAGCTGTTTCGACTGAAATAAACTTGCACTTAAAACATATCAGTGCCTTTGTTTTGTCTCAAGATGCACGCCAGTAATGTTTTTCTCAAAGCATGTTTATAAAAATGACTTAAATGTCCTAATTGAACTATGGCCTAGTCCTGTCTTAATCTAAACCCTGTCTGTGAAACCGGGCCTATATGTGCCATACAATAATCTCATAACTGTTTTTGGCAGTGAATAAACCAAATGTACCACAATTAGAGGAGTTAATGATTATGTGATGATCTAGTCCATTAAGCTAATCGACTTTTCAGCACAAATGTGCTCATGTGAGCTGTGGGCCAAAACACACATGGAAATTTGGGCTAGTAAAAAAATCAGGTACAAACTGATTACTAACTGTAGTGAATTCATGGTAAATTAAATCCCTTCGCATAACATTACATGATATGTGATTATTCAATCTCTGATGAAATATATCCCACAATGCCCATCAGCATATATTGAAGGCATTTCTACCCAAAAAATGACTGATAAAAAGAAATAAATATAGTGTAGAAATCCTGAATTTTTGTAGGCCTTTTGATGATGCCAAATATATTTAATAATATTTAATCACTTGAATTTGCATGCACCAATATAACAATAGCATATATAGGTAAATAAATATATTTTATATTAGTTACAGACTATTATTTTCTTTTTTCACTAACAATTGTGAGTGAATAGATTTAAAACACCAATTCCATGATTCATAACAGATGAGCTGATTCATGAAAATGAATCAAACTTATCAACTCCATCAGTAATTTATTATTTCAAATCAGAGATGCGATAAAACCATCGCCTCCTCAGAGCTCTCACACACTACCATTCAAAAGTTTGGGGTTGGAAAGATGAAAAATTAATGCGTTTATTCAGCAAGGACACATTAAATTAATCAAAAGTGACAGTAAAAGCATTTATATAATGTTACAAAGGTTTGTACTTCAAATAAATGCAGTTCTTTTGAACTTTCTATTCATCAAAAGAATCCTGAAAAAAAAATGTATCACGGTTTCCATAAAAACTATCAGCAGATTAGAATGATTTCTGAAGGATCATGTGACACTGAAGACTGGAGTAATGATGCTGAAAATACAGCTTTGATTACAGGAATAAATTACATTTTTAAATATATTACAATAGAAAACAGTTTTTTCAGATGGTAATAATATTTCACAATATTACTGTTTTTACTGTATTTTTGATCAAATAAATGCAGCCTTGGTGAGCAGAAGAAACAGCACCTGGTGATTTATGAGCTGGAACAAAACTCAGCTATTGGCATTGGTTTGTAGGAAATGTGATGATCAAACAAAAAGTAAAAAATTAAAGCACTGGTTAATTTTATAACAATTTTATAAAATTACACTGAATAGATCAGAAATTGTCCAGTTTTAAAACTGTAAAATAGCAGATCCCTCGAGATGGAGCTTGAGGAGGTCAGCTGTTCAAAGCATTGCTCAATGACTACGGTTCATCACTGTGTTCTGGGCTCAATGAGCGATGCCTGCATGTGGTGGTGTGATGTAGATTTGCAATGCTGAGATTATGAAGGCTCCATAGAGAGCCATTTATGTGCTGTTTGTTTTCTCAGTCCACATTCAGTTCCCTTTGCCCTTTCAATGAGTCAAAGAGGACAGGGCCCCTCGGCCCCTCAGAGCCCTTCATTAACTCTACCACCAGGAGCCAGTGACCTCATTCAGATGAGACAACATAATGGATGCTGGGGGAAAATGACTACAATGTCTTCTGTAAGTTACTACTTGTCAAACGTTTGGGGTCAGTAAGATTTTTTTTTTGAAAGAAATGAATACTTTTATTCAGCAAGGATGCATTAAATTGATCAAAAGTGACAGTGAGGACATGTATAATGTTACAAAATATTTTTTTAAATAATGTTCTTTTGAACTTTCTATTCATCAAAGAATCTTGAAAATAATAAATGTATCAGTTTTCACAAACATATGATGCAGCACAACCGTTTTCAACACTGATGATAATCAGAAAGGTTTCTTGAGCAGCAAATCAGCATTTTAGAATGATTTCACCATTACTGTGCTTTTGATCAAATAAATGCAAAAACTAGATTTCTTTCAAAAACATTTAAAAAGCTTTTGAACAATCATGCCCAAAAAAAATAAAAAATTTAATTAAAAATATTTATGACAAAACTCCCTTTGGCAACTAAATGTATATAAATAAGAAGTGAAATAGTGACATTTAGGCCGTCTTACCGGCAAGATCTTCTTTGGATGTGGCCATGCGTGGCGAGCTGTTCCCCGGTTCAATTTTCAGAGACAGTCTGTAATGGAAAGACAAGCAAACGTTTCACAAAAAAACACTCCAAGTTCCATGAAGTTTCAGGGTGGTACATTTAATAATTAAAACACAACTAATGTTAGACTGAATGCACAGGCTTTGAGGATGAATTTAGTTCAATCGGATTTGGCATAAACCCAAAATAAGACATGTTAGTGAAATCATCACATCATTTTGGCCTCAACCAACAGTGCCTCCTTAAACACTCGAAATTGATTTCCTATAAAAGCGCTTACAGGCCTCAGAGGTGATGTAACGCTCTTCATGCTTGCATTTGGCTTTTCTAGTCGTGTGCATGACCTAGAAGAGACACTGAGAAACTCAAACGGGATCTGTTGGGCCGATAACATTTCACATTTTTATAGGGGACCAGAAGGGACTGATTGTTAACAATCCAATAAACTGAACTGCAATCTCTTATTTCCCCACCATCAACTATGATTTGACATTCAGAATGCGCAGAATATGCAAAAACAGCCTTTAATGGTGTTTTGGCACAATGCACCGTGAGCTTTGGAAAGAAGCGCTCAAAATAAACATCATGCGGCCAAGTTTCTGTATCTTAAACAACAACAACGCCAAGGCCATGGGTTTGATTCCCAGGGAATGAATGAATTAAAAAAAGAAAAGGAAGGAAGAAAGAAAAAACTTTGAATAAAATTGCTTTGGATAAATGTGCTAAAAGCCAAATACATAAATATAAAATACGTACGTTGTCAACTACTTGTCGGTCTCAACTATTTTTGACCATTATGGGCTGAATTTTTACTAAACACCGATTTTTGCATGACGCTGTGCGCAAACCAGTGTTATTGTATTTAACGAAAATAAAGCTAGAACCATAAAATAATTTGCTTAACTTTAACAAAAAGTTACTTTGATAAAAGTTAGATAAAATAAACCTTGATCTTATTTTATGTCAGCTAGCTGCCAAAGCAACATTCCTTATCTTCATTTAGTTTAACCAGATGCACTGAATTAGTTGAAACTAAAAATGAAATAAAATGACTAAAAACTATAGGAAATAAAAAAGACAAAAACACACAACAAAATGACTAAAACTTAAACTGCAATATGAAAATTAATAAAAAATATAATGAAAATATAAAAACTATTTTCCCACCCCAACATATCAAAAGTTACAGCAGCAACAACAAAAGTAACAAAATGTACAAAAATGCAAAGTAATAAACAAGTTACAGATTTTTTTGTTACAGATACCAATATTGTATCTGTTTTTGTTTATAAGAAAATAAATAAATCTCACATCAGGGATCTATTTACAGTCATCTTTATTTAATGTTCCACATTATCTTCTTATTAACGAACAAATTAGATGTGGTACAGTCAGTTTACTTAAACGCCTTAGTCTTAAAAGCAGCTAATGGACATTTTTTGACATTTATGATTGAACAAATGATCAATGACTCAGTGTCTGCAATAATCAAATAACTCAATATTTTCAAATCATTGAACACATTTGCAGAAACAACATTTAACACCACGGGCACACTGAAGAAAAAGTGCTCACTAAATAACACAAGACAGATTGCATGTACTGATAGCCAAAGAACAAAATGAAACTGCCAAAAAAAGCAACTCAACAACCTGAAACAGCGTTCAGGGGTTTGTGAAAGAAAATAGCAGATTCCTTCAGGATATCACACTGTTTTTAAGGAAGGCGAAATAGTCAGAGTCAGATAACCGGTGGGTGTGGAGAAATCCCTGGAGAAACACTAATGACAGCAATCAATCATTCACTGCTAATTTGTACATAACAGCATTTCTCAGTCAAGAAAACTGAAAGTGACTTAACAGAGGTTGAGAGTTCAGAAACCAGACAATGTCAAACTATTCCAAACCATAACAAGACTACATCTTAAGGTCTCAAAGACAAGCTCCAGATGCAATGGCTGTTTTCAAACGGTAGGCAGCAAAATGACGTGGCCTAGACACATTATAAAGCAGCACCACCACGTGCATCCACAGACAAACCAATCCCAGAATGCACTGCAACAAGCTTGGTGTAAATTTCTGAGTACTACAGAGTTGCACTACAACAAACTAACAGCGCATCTAATTTAAAAAAGTTGTCAATTTTTGTCATAGAATAAAAAATAAACTGTTTTTTAAAAGGCGACTTTTTATCTCACAATTCTGACTTTTTTTCTAGCAATTCTGAGTTTTTTCTTGCAATATGGAACAAAAAAAACTGCTGAATTGTGAGATATAAGCCATAAGCTTGTGAGATATTAAAAAACATTCGGAGAATTCTTTAGAATTCAGAGGAAAAAGTCAATTGTATGAAAATTCTGAACTCTGAGGAAAAAAAGTCAGTCAAAACTGCGAGACGTAAACTCAGAATTCTGGGGAAAAAAATAAATGTAAACTCAGAATTCCAAGAAAACATGTCAAAACTGTGAGATGTAATCTCAGAATTCAGAGGAAAGTCAAAATCGCTAAATGTAAACCTGGAATTCAGAGAAAAAGATTCCAATTTATATGAACTTGCAATTGTGCACAAAAATCTGAATTATTAGTAAGAAAGTTGCAATGACCTTTTTAATTTTTTTGTTTCATGGTGGAAACAAGCTTGGAAAAAATGTATATGTATATACATTTCTAAATCATTTGGAACTGCTCCTTCAGCAGTCTCTGTGTCTGGTGGGTGAAGTTCATTTTCCACTCTGCTGCATGTGTAGTGTTTCCAGACCTGCGGACCTGCAATGCAAAAGTCCTCCAGCCGCCCATGTCTTTCATGTTCGCAACCCATCCAGAATACTGGCCGCGGATCAGAAAGTGAGACAGCCACCGGTGATGAAGAGGGAGGCTGGGGTTTGTCGGGTAGGATAAAGCCAGCAGCATGATATAAGTCCTGGATGAACTTCAATAGCACACCCTACGGTTTCAGTGCGTTTGGGGCCATGCAAGGTCGTGACGGGGTCACAAATGAAACGTCACCATGGAGACCACATGAGAGCCGCCACCGATCTTCGAGATTTGGAGCTGATCCCATCTCACCCGCTATAAAACAGAGCTGTGCAAAAAACACCCTGGAGGTTTGAGATACGGCAAACCGCAAATAACACCATGACAGACGCTCAGAGTCCCTCTGTATAAACAAAGATGGAAAAAGAGCTATGACAAATGACACAATGAACTCCTGTCTGAACTCTGACTCGGTCCACAACAAAAGCTCTGACATTTTTACCAAATGTAACTGCAATCTGGTTATTGCAGGCTTTTTAATGTGACTTTTACAGTATACAGCTGCATGTGTGGTGTACATGTTGTTTAATGCCTAAACATCAAACAGCACACAATTAGACATCAAATGTTTGGATTTCTCCAATGCATTCTATTGTAACATTGTTGTGGCCAGTTGTTCGTATTTATTAAGTCATAAAGGTAACGTTATCTTACTGAATGATTTTTTGCTGAAGTTACAAGAATGGCTTGAGACGGAAGTTAAAACAGGTTGAAAATGACAGAAAAATCTGTACTATTTCACACTGCATGCAGCATCGCTTACAGCAACATCATTTACATTACCATTTTCTTATTAAATAAAACTTAACTGTATATGCCAAAAATAAACTTAACACAGATATTTTCAAAATATGTAAAATGTGTAAAATCCTAAATTTAAATGAAAAAATATTAAATTGTATTTCAAAATAAACACAAAAATAAATGACAAATATGTATAAAAATGATATATTTGTCATAAATACATAAAAATCTAACTTTAAATGAAAATGTAAACATGCATAATATAAAATGCATATTTTTTTAAATATGCAAAATATCCTCATTTTAAATGATAAATATAAAACTTGCACAAAATAAATAAAAAGCAAAATATTTTATTATTGACAAAAATATTATACATATTTGTATTTTTACAATTTGATCATAAATACGTACAACCTAACTTTAAATGAACAATTTTAACTTGAATAAAATATATTTAAAAAATATGTTAACATAACTTAATAAAAAATATCACCTTGTTTAAAATATATTACAATAATATATTTTCATAAATTATAGAATAATTTTTTTTAAAATATGTAAAAATACAAAAATTATTTAAATATAAACCTGTATAAAAATCTAAATGTATTTTTTCTAAAGATATGTTCTAAATCTAACTTTAAATGAAAAATATAAGTTAATATAAAATGTTAGTAGGGCAAGTTAAAATGACATCTTTTTTTTTTTGTATTTTAGTTACGTATCACCATCTTAAATCTGTGTTTCTCCAAACCTGTGTATAAGACACGTGAGAAGGATGTATTCCCTGGGACTGCATACTTGAGACTGAAGGACTCTGATTAAAAAGACATTTACTGATCGTCCGTCGTCAGCACAGGATTCGCTCCAAATTCAGCGAAGTGAGTGAAAGTCAAGAAAACAATCATTTCAGACGAGCTGAATGAAAGACTGATGCTGAGATGTGTTTACGTCTGAGTCGTCACGGATGAACGGCCACAGGAAACAGAGCAAAAACACTGGCTTCTTAGACAGGTACGAAAAGAGCTGTGAAACATGATGTTATTGTTTCAAATCTCTGTTAAAGCTGACTTCTTACCAGTCGATGAAGGCTATTTACATTTTATAAACACAAGATAATATTTCATAACTTTGTGCTAATATGATTGCTTCAACAGATGAACGCTTTTCAGCAGGGGTGATATCAGGATATTGGGCTCATTATTACGTTTCCTCTCCCGCGTTGAGACATCAATATTGCTAATGTACTTCTGATACAGTGTGTGCCAGTAATAACAGGCTCTTCACAGCATTGAGATGAGAGTCCCACAGAAAATCACTCATCCGGCGGAATAAACATTTAAATCTAGCATAATCACAGGCTCTTTTAACTCGCTCTGATGAATTGCTAATTCACTTCGCAGCTGTTTATGATAGTATGAGGTGGAGAAGAGAACTTGAGTTCACATTAAAGCAAAAAGAGATCTGCTGCATTCCTAACAGCTTCTGCTTGAAGATCTAGTATGGGTCACTGCTGATTACGTACTGCTAAAAATGCTGGTCACCCCTCTACTTAAAGAGACAGTTCAACAAAAAATGAAAATTCAGTCATCATTAACTCAACCTCATGTCGTTCCAAACCTGTTTGACTTCATTTCTTCTGCAGAACACAAAAGACGACATTTTGAAGAATGTTTCAGTTGTTTTTTCGTTGTTTCAGACTGCATTGACTTTCAATGCACAGCAAAAAGATTGAAATATTCTTGAATGGCCACAAAAAAGCACATGCATTTTTCAAATGATCTTTTTTGATGTTTGCAGAAGCAAAAAAGCCTTTTCTTTTTGTTTGTTTGAAATATCCCTCTAACCCTGGTCTATAGAAGGCTTGTTTCCACCATGGGATATTAAAAGAGGAAAAAATTTATAAAAAAGGTAATTGTGGCTTTTTGCACAGAAAAAATAAACAAATCAGAGTTGCAAGATATAAACTCAGAATTTATACTTTTGTCTTGCAATTCTGAGTTTAAATCTCACAATTTAATTTTTCTCTGAATTCTGAGTTTAAATGTTACAATTCTGACTTTTTTCAGAATTCTAAGTTTACATCTCGTTATTCTAACTGTCTTCTTAGAATTCTAAGTTTGCATCTCGGAATTATGACTTTTTTTCCTTAGAATTCTATTCTAAATTTGCATCTCAGAACTCTGATTTATTTTTAATCTGAATTCTAAATTTGCATCTCGGAATTATGACTTTTCCCCACAGAATTTTAAGTTTATATAACAGAATTCTCCACACACTCTCAAAAATAAAAAAGAATCACAATCGAGATGATAACATTTAGAGCAATTTACTGAATAAAAACAAGGCAAACGTTTCGGTCACATTTTTCAATGTCAAGCTGACAATAGAGCTAGGAACCATCTTAATTTGAGAAATCACATGATATTTAAGAGATCACATGATCAATCAGACCACACACTGATCCAAAAAAAATTTAAATATTTATAAAATAAAATAACAATATCAAAATATAAAATAAAAAATATTTTTTTTTTTTAAATAAAAAAAAAAGAAAGAAAGAAAGAAATTATAATAATAAATAAAAATAAATGAAAAAATGACCACAATGTGTGTACATTTAGCAATGGATGATCTACATCAAATTGGATAACAATGGTTGTCTGTTGGAGTTAACAACAAAATCCATGTTTGAGAGTGTGCGGATCTTCAAGCTCATACTTTTTGGGAAACATTTTTGGTCTATGCACCTCGTTTGGATTATTTTGAAGGCGCGGTGAGTCTCTGGCTGCTTATCACAGAATTCTGACATTCTTTTTCAGAATTCTAAGTTTGCATCTCGGAATTCTAATTTTTTTTTGTCTCAGAATTCTAAGTTAACATCTCATAATTCTATTTCTTGTTCAGACTTTTCTTCCACTTCTTCCAAATGGTGAGATATAAATTCTGAATGTGAGGAGAAAAGGTCTGAATTGTGAAAAAGTTGCAACTACCTTTAAACCAGGGCATTATGGTTATTCTGACTCAGACAGGTTCTGCCCAATGTATGATAATAACCAATAACAGAATTAAAAAACAACATAACATTTTGCTAAAAAATAATACAAGTACTGCAATTTAAACAAAAATTCTGGCAAAGAATTGCTGGATGCTGTTGTGCAAATAATACACGCTTTACGTTTCACCACTTAAAGAGCAAATTATATGATTTGGAACAACTGCGTATAAGGATTTATTTCTCATCTCACTGTTGGTTCCACCATGTGTTTGGACTCATTCGGCCTAAACCCTGCTGAGCTTAAGCAATTTTGCTCAAACTCACAGAACACCCAGTGATTTTAATAAAAACACATTACATTTGTGTAAAACACTATTTAACGGCACAATCAAAACGTCTAAAGGCAGTTACAGTTTCACCACATTTATGTGATGACTTTGCTTCTCACTGTGCCGACCACCCAAAAAATCAAATCACGCTGTTGCTTGCCTATAAAAGCAGCGACCCGTCAATTCCCAGTGTCAAATGCCTAGGGGTATCGGCTGTCATGTCGCAACCAGAAAAACACAAATGCAATCATCTGCTATTTCCTGTTTGCCAAATCCTAAATCATCCAGTCAATGGGTTGCCCTCGCTTTGGGCCGCTGCCGGTGCCACGCATCCTGCTAAAGTCATCATGCCGTTTGAAGCAGGAGCTCTGCTGTAAATATAGTCCCTTTGCATTTTACCATTGAGAGCTACTTACTTGAAATTGTCATCTTCCACGAACTTCTGAAGCTCCTCGATGTAGCGAACAGACATCAAGTACTTCTGCACATGCGGGAGGGTCACGAGGTGATCTGTGAGGAGGATGTCGAGGGTCAGACGTGTGCGTGTATATAAACACGTGGATCTGAAATCTCCCTACAGATTTCACGACTAAATATCCTTCGAACTGACTGAGAGCTAATGAACTGACCGTATGTGCAGGACATCTGGAGGTCAGAGATCACCCGCAGGATGTTGTTCATCTGATTGGTTCTCTGCTCAGTCTCAATGATGCTGTCAGACGCAGGATAGGCCGAGTCGATGTAAATCATGTCCAGCAGGTAGATCCCTATGTGTGAGAAATGGACTATAAGTATTCATGTTATTTATGGATTTACTGATATGGACATTTGATAGTAATAATATAATGATCCAGGATGATGTATCACCATGAAAAGGTTTATTTTGTTATACTGATCAACTGACTGTACATTGTCTAACTTATTTAATGGCTATAAACTAACTAACTAACTGTTTTCTTAATTAAAAAATAAATAATTTCTTTGAAATTATTTAAATTAATTCATATTTTAAATAATATATTATACAAATTTTATCTTGTCAATGTGTGTAATGTTTTGAAAAAAATATAAAATTTTAATTAGTAAATACATTCATTTAAATAATTTTTGAAAAAATGAATAAGGTGAAATTATTTTATTTTATGTGCAGAAAGCGATACAGGAGACACAAATCTAGAACAGAAACACAACACTGTATGTCAGTAGAGCACTATCACATGCTGATATCTGTAGAGACATATGATAATACAGCAGGAAAACTGTTAACTTGCGATAAATTATTGTAAGTCTAATAAAGAAATAAAGCACCTCCATGCACAGTTACAGCTTATCACCTCAGTCAAGCTGTGATGCACATTATACGTACTGACTAACAAGAACCAGGCATGTACTGCAGGAACAAGTGGACACTATTGCCCTTAATTTATCCCAGAATGCATCTTGATTTAGAGGCGAGACAGAAATTACACATCTGCACGGCATTCACAATCAGATCTTTTCTAATCTTCTATTTGATTACAGCAAGTTGGTCAAAGAGCAAAAGAATCGCTCATGTGAAGATCCGAGGCAGTCACGCTTGGGTAATTAACATTTCCCATGTGTATCTTTAACATCAGGGTGTGTTTGTGATGATGGCATACTACTAAAGTACACTGCAGTACTCTACTTACACACTTCAGTACGCACTGGACATAGATCTCTTCATGAAACCAAAAAAAGTGTAAAGACCCTTCGTGTTGCTCCAAATCTGTATTTGACTTTCTTTCTAGTGTGGAACACAAAATGGGAAGCGCTGGATTGCCAAGCTCCAAAAAAGTACAGTAAAAGTAGTCTGACAGTATGAATCATCCACCATCTATTTGCATGGAAGATAATTATAGTCATAAGAAAAATCAAAATCCCAATTTTGTATTATTACTATATAATTTTGACTGTTCAACTCATAGTTATGACTTCTTATCTCATAATTACAAATTTTGATATCATACTTTATTTTGTCACAATTATGACTTTTTAATCTCTTCATTTCAGTTAATTATTGCATAATTAGGACTATGTATCTAATAATTTAGATTTTTATGCTATGACTTTTTTATCTTTAATTTCACTGTTATATCAGGTAACTGTGACTCATATCTCATAATTAGCTTTTCATCTAATTTTTAACTAATGTCATAATTATGAGATATCGGGAACATCCCAGCTGAAGATGAGGAAATTAACCTCCCTTCACCAAGTGCATTCCAAACGACTACATAATGACACGCACGTGCCCTGCTCACTCCAAAGTCCCCGCTCCAAGGGGATTGGGATGATCACTTCCATTTGGAACTGCCCGTGAACTGTTCGATACACGTGTATCGTTACATCCCTACTAATTGATGTAGAAATATCAAAAGAATAGCCCACGCCTGTCCATGAAACAGCTTTTGAGTCAACTGTCCTATTACTTATGTTCCCTTCGAAGGGGGGTGGGGGGGGGGGTACATATTAAAGAGCTGTAATTCCTTAAACTTTCCTCCAATCTTGATAACTAACTTGAATGTGTTTTGGTCAGCAGCTAAAATAATAAAAGTAGTGTGCCTGTATCCAAATATATATGGACCTAACTGAAACATCTGCTTCGCCTTTATCCAAATATAGCAATAAAACATCAGAAACATAACTGAAGTAGATCGGTTGTGAACACAACATCTCCACACATCCAGTTCGTCACACACACACTACTGGACGACCAGCCTTGACACAATCTGAGTCACTCTATGGCTTCATTCACACGATTACATCAGCACTCAAGATGACAATCAGCATCTCTGCCATTGTATTACCAAAGTCTGTCTGTATCCAAGCCCAAAGTCATGAAAATCTTGCAACACATCATTTCTTATTTCCTTTTTATTTCAGTGTTATCAGCATGTTTCGTGAGATTCACCCGAACGCTTGAGCTAAATATAAAGACGGAAACTCAGTTTGACAGCATCAGATGAAGGTTGTGGGAAGGTAGACATGTTGCACAAGCAACTACAAACATTGAACTGAAGTTTACAGCTCGTCTTTTGCAAGGTCTGTGTGTTTAGTTTAAGGTCATCTTTTGTTTTTCCAGGAAAAACCTGATGAAGGACTCACTGATGAGATGTTCAGACTAAACAGGATCAGGGTAAAGCTCTCTGGTGCCCTTAAAAGGCAGCAGTGTGGCATCTTACATAACAGAGTCTCAAAGCACATGGTGAAAACCTGACGGATCGAACAGCACATCATCGTTCCTTCCTTCTATTGCAACATTCACCTTGGACAGCACAGCTCTGCATCATGTGTTCTTATTATTACACAATCGGAGACGTGTCCCCAAAGAGACTGTGAAAACGTGCAGAAGCAAAGTTCACCAAGTTGTGATTTGCTTCCAAGGCTGATCGTCCAACACAAATCAGGTCTTTGCACATGCAACGAGCTCTGGTTTTGTTCATCCAGTGCTGTTTCTCAGCTGTGAGAAACGGCCTTTTGTCTGATGTGTTTTATAGCTACATGTCTGCACAAGTTACTATCTTTGAAAAATTAAGTACTTCAAGTCTGGCTTGCAATGCAGGCTCTCTCTGGATTGTTCATCTGTGTTCTGAGCCTCATAATATACTTGGGACAATTTCTTATGCTTAATCATGCATGCATGTGACAAACTAATGAAATGTTTAAATTGTTAATCGTAATTATGTGTTTAAAAATTAATCAACAGCAAAAACTAGCAGTCCTTACCACATGCATGAAGCAATCTAACACTGAAATACACTGATAGAAAAGGCAGTTTTGATAATTCATAAGCACTGAAGCATCTTAAAACATGAACATTAGCACATGTAGCTCATACACACAAACCAGTGTCACTAACTAAAAATAGTAACACTATTAGTAAATCATTTATATAACAATCCTCATTATACTGTACCAGATAAATACTGCTCTGATTGAAAAAAATGTGAAATATATAGGGCAGGGTTTCCTAAACTAAATTGATTAATTATATAAATCATACAAATGTCAAATTAAAATAAATAACTTTAAAATAAAATATATAAAAATAAATACTTTATATTAAATATAAATATTTTAATTTTTTTATTTACCTGCATTACTACCATTAACAGTTATTAGAGCTAATGTGTCGTTAAAATACTAATCTATTACTGAAATATGTTCAAATTTGACAGAAATATAGAATTTTGGACATGAAAACATTTTAAATAAATATTTCATGTCAAAGAGGTTCAGCTGACAAAAAAGCTTGTGAAGTTGTAAATAAAACAAATTACTGAAGTTTTACAAGAAAACACTATTCAGTCCTACGTCAAAATTTCATGTTTAATTCAACATGTTACTTGCTGTTTCTTTGTAATTATTAGTGAAATCTACTAGCAATTTCTGAGTGAATATAGTATGAAAATAAATCCAAATGTAGTAGTGTATACCTTTGTACCTCATCTACCAATCAAGGGCACATATTATTACATTAAGGTATTAAGACACACCATTTAGGGATAAATAACATACTAAGTTCTATTGAGGGCACCACCACAAAAAAAGGAACAATTTGTAAATGGGAAGGGACAGTAAAACAATGAAACACACAGCTTTAGAGGAGACTACAGCACATAAGAAGAAGTCCTGCATTCAGTTGCTTCAGAAATGCACATAAACACCAACTGTGCTTGTGGATTTTGGGAAGGACCTGCAGTGAATCGGACAAACGCTCCACTGCAATCTAAGCAAAAGCGGACAGAAAGGACATCATGTTATTCTCCGTTCAATTATCTTAAGTGAGCCAATTTTATGGATGGTTTTAAAGCATGAGCTCCTTTCAGAACGCATTATCTTCATGAGCAATTATCAGCTCAGTCTCACATCGATGAGGACAGAGAGAGAGAGAGCGATGAAGAGACATTGGACTGCAGAGGATATGATGTAGTGGTTTGTTTTGAGGCTACAAATCTCCATGTAAACACTCAAAAAGATGAGTCACAAAACACATTTCTTGGACCAAATGGATTGAGATGAACCATATTGTTCTTGTTAAGTTATTTTTCACTATGAACTTGACAAATAAACATCGTAGAGGTTCTCAGACAGTCTATACGATGACATAAGTGTTTAATTCATGACTCAAGCATCCAAAACACACCTTTTTTAATGAATGGATTATAGACTAATTGCTAAGGTGTTCAGAGTGTTCTAAGAATGTTGCTATGTGGTTGCTAGGCAGTTCAGAGTGTTTTTACTGGTTTCTGATGGAAGAGAGAAAGATTTAGCATTAAACCCTTTGGTGTGAAAGGTTTGGTGATCCGTGGCTGGGGAGAAGTTTTCAACAGATTACAATATATACACTACCATTCAAAAGATTTCTTTGGATTTCTATTTCAAATAAATGCCGTTATTTTGAAGTTGTCCTGAAAATAATGCATCACAAAAATACTAAGCAGAAAACAATTGCTTTCAACATTGATAATAATCAGAAATGTTTCTTGAGCAGCAAATCAACATATTAGAATGATTTCTGAAGATCATGTGACACTGAAGACTGGAGTAATGTTGCTGAAATACAGATTTGATCAAAGGAGTAAATTACATCTTACAATATATTCACATAGAAGACACTTATTGTAAATGGTAATAATAATATTTCACAATTTTACTATATTTTAGATCAAATAAATGAGGCCTTGGTGAGCTAAAAAGATTTCTTTCAAAAACATTATCACAGAACTTATGAAGCAGCCACCAATTACTGTTTTTTTGTGTCATTTTATGGTAGCAAAATTGAAGTAAAGTATTGTGTAAACTGTCCTTTAAAACATTTCACAAAAAAGGCTTTTTTTTTTTAATTGTTTTAACTGCAATGCCAGAGTTTTGACAGAAATCACCAATCCAGAAAATCAAGTTTTGATCAGTTATCTGTGTTTATACGGAGGATGTTTATCTCAGTTATCTTACTGAATTTCTTCCCTTTGACCTCTGTTCCTTTAAGACACAGTGATCTTACTCACAGATAATGACCTTCTCATGTGGCTACATCTAGAAAGCGTCACTCAAAACCACACCATATCAAGACTACGAGGCGGTTTCTCAATGTGGCTCCACACTAAGCTATCTGAGTGACCTCTGAAGTAGCTCATTACGCTGCCGCTGGTTTTTACATCACCACTAAAACATAACAAATAAACAAACTTTCCAAGCAGGGGCAGAGTGGCTTGGCAAGCCCCTGTCCTATAATCATAAATCAGTCCAATAAAGGTGCTGGTCCAGGACTGGACACGGCTCCCCTGCTGCAGATAAACGGACACCAGCTCTGATCCAAGAGCCAAACGTCCATTCCAGACCCCAACATTTACCTGACACAATGGTCAGCTGTCAGAAGAAAACTGATTGACGAGAAAAAGAAAATAAGAAAAAGAGCAAGAGAGAACAGAAGGTGATGAGTAAAACAGACAATGGACAGAGTCACGTGTGTGTGCGGTCCAAAACACGGTCCATTTCACATCTTTAAAGGGATATTCAGCCAAATATGAACATTCTGACATTATTAATGCTTGCATGCTTCATATATGAATATTAATAAGAAGAATAGAGAAGGAAGTTTGAGAGCTGCAGCACAGAGGAAGATCTGCAGTCAAGAGCAACTTAGATTTCAGTCGGTTAAATTACTCAACTTGCAACATACTACTGCCAATCCATCCCCAAGCATGCAGGAAATACTGCGGTTACACTTTATTTCGATAGTCCACTTTAGGCATTCTACTAACTAGAAGTAACTTTGTAACTACATGTCAACTACATGTCAACTAATTATTATTAAATTTGCACTTACATGTCTACTAACTCTCAGTAGGGTAGGGGTAGGGTTAGTAGAATAAGTTAACATATACTTGCAAAGTTTCTCATAGTCAGTATGTTGTATGTTGTGGACCCATCAAAATAAAGTGTTAAGATATTAAGCAGACATGCTAATCTTGGGTAATTATAGAGACGTACTGCATCCTTCATATTTCCAAAAAGTCTTTAGTTTTATCATATTTATAAAAGAGAGATACAGCTTTACGATTCTCTCCGAAAAAAGCCGAGCTCCTGGAGGCGTGAAATGGCCATATAAGGAGTTCCACCCTCGTTTACGTCAGCAATAGCCATGATTGAAAAAAACTTGTACAAACCCGGAAGAAAGATTTTTGCCACAAAAATACTCAGTTCCAAATAGTTTTTTTGGAACTTTGTCCATGCTTAGCATGAGAATCCAACTCTTTAACGGTCTAAACAACTCTGAATGCATGAAACAGCATTGTACCTCCCCCTTTAAGACCTGTTTTCATCGATTGCATCTTGAAAGTAAGAGTATTTTGTCTTAATGCACTGATAGATTTTTTTTTTAATAATAGAGCACTGAGACATTGACATTGACAAGCAATTTTTAAAGCCTGCTCATTTTTGACTGGCAACACCAAACTAGGTGAAGGAATTTCAAGGTTAATTGCTTAATGTTTCTGCTAATTTAAATGCTCACGCTGACTAAATTAGACGGAATTAACGGAAAAACTGAAAATGAAATCTCTATTCAATCACTCGCTGAAACCCAGTGAGTGTCATAGAGGTCACCAGAAGCACCTGTCAATCACCAAAAAAACCTCCAAATCCTCTAAAGACACTAAAGGAAGTCAAACTCTTGAGAAAGAACTTTAAAAATCCTTAAAAATGAATTACTGGGACGATAAAAGGAGCTGATTATAAAACTGTCATCACTAATACCGTAACTAAAGAACTTGCATTAAAAACACTAAAAACACCACAACTACTTTATGCATTGCAAAAGCTGGCGTAATCCTCAGAAATCTTACAGTTTAGCCACGCAGCTGCAAGCACAATCATCCCAAAACTATTTAGTCTAAATACAACCACAACACCGTAACGAAACATCATCATGTTCACAACATACAACCTTCATTAACGTTAATCCGTATAACGTTGCATGCAGTCATTCCTCCGCTGGGAACAAATCGTGTTAATGACAGGCCACGTAAACTCAGCTCTCCAGGCCGTTCCAAAAGATCGGCTTCTAATTGTTGTACATTTGTGCTTGATTTTTATAACCATACACAGATCAGCGCTCAGTGCTTCCAGCTGGACGTCCCACACGCGGATAAGGTAGATGTGACTTTATAGCGGTGGGTCTGGAGGGAAGGAGGACTCGCGGGACTGTGGTGGGAATTGCGTAAGATCAGCTGACAGCTGTTGGGATTTGTGGCCGGCAGCTTTGGGCCCGTAAGAATGCAGCTCATCACACTTAATTCATCATGACAATCAGAAAAACTAAAAGATTCACCCAGAGCAACAGCAAACACAAGCTAAACTACTCACATACAATGCATTTATACTATTGATTAGCCGGTGTACCACAAGACGCTGGCAGAAAACAAGAGGATTCAATTTGGCGTACTAGATTCAAATACATTTAGTTTTTTTGTAGTCTAAACAACAGAGCAGGGAAAAAAACAGTCTGAAATCTTTTCAAACATATCTGTGTCCGTGCCTTTTCAGCGCTAATTCTTCACTCCGCGTCTTTAGTAAAACTTGACAGTATAATTTTAACGGCAAAAGATGGTTTACACTGGCGCAAGCTGTTAGTAAAACTGACCCTAAGTTTATATTTTGAAATTCAGATTTTTTCCTTGCAATCCTGAGATTTTTCAGGCAAATCTGACATAAGATCTTGCAATTCTGACACTTTTTCCCCCCACAAATCAAGAGTTTGCAATTCTGACTTTTTTGTCTTTCAGTTTTGAATTTGTATCTCAAAAGTCTCACTTTTTCTTGAAATTCTGAAGAAAAAGTCAAAATTGTGAGATTATTGTGAGTCATGACTGTGAGGGAAAAAGAATTGAGAGATTAAAAAAAGTAGTTTTTTTATTCTGATGTGGAAACAAGCCTGAATTTTTTTCCCTCAATTGTGAGAAAAAATACAAGAAATAAGTCAGAATCGTGAGACAAAGTCAAGAGTTGTGAAAAAAGTTTGAATTGCATGAATAAAAAGTCGCAATTACCTGTTCTATGGCAATCTGTGCTGTTTAAAATTTGACTATAAAAACAACAAAATTCATTTTTCTCTAAATTGTGCATATCATTTGCTATGAAACAATAAGGAATGTTTGAGTGATTTCAAATGCACATGAATGAGTAAAATCCAGAAAAGTCTCTGACGCTTGTATTCTCATATGCCTTGGATTAGAAATGACAACGACAGACGAGCAGACAAAGTTCTTTCCACATGGAAAACAACTTTTAACATTTTGCAATGTCTGTACTGAAATTCAATCCTCTTAGACGCTTTAAAACACTTTAAAGGTCTTTAAAGACCAACA
The DNA here is from genome assembly GCF_936440315.1 of Barbus barbus. Classification (NCBI taxonomy): domain Eukaryota; kingdom Metazoa; phylum Chordata; class Actinopteri; order Cypriniformes; family Cyprinidae; genus Barbus; species Barbus barbus. The sequence goes on from NC_136733.1 coordinate 2,351,976, forward strand.
ATCCGATCCCTGTCTTATAACAACCTGAAATTACCTTTGGCTCTTTACTTAGCGAGCGCTACCGTGCCTGCTTGTTTGTTAATGGTGTGAAAACCATCCAAGCATGATGTCACGATTTCATCACTAGCACAATAGCAGTCAGTCAAAGACTTCACAGTCAATCTGGAACTGTGTGTAGTCTAATCAAAGCTTTATTCCTCAACAAAACAAAGTCCCTTTGGTCAGAGCATCTATCGGTACAGGTGTGTGTGCGTTTGAGCGTAACAGTGTAGCGGTGTTGATTAGCATGATGACAAGTTACAGCAGACTGACTGAGTGTTATGACTCCACAGGGGTGTGAGATGTTTGAGCTGTCAAGTGATTGTTTGAGTGTGTGTTACGAGGGTCGAGGGAGCAAAACTGCTCTGAAACGGTCAACGGCACAAATGTTGACTCTGCACAACCATTTGTGCCCAAGTGCTTGTGATCAGTTGCAGGTTTTCCTCCCGTCAGCTGCGTCTTGAAAGATACGAAAAACAAATTAACCTAGAAAACCCACATGCAACATATTAGCCTGGCATGTGGAGCCAAATGATCCGAGGGCAATTTTATTCCCATTTGAAGGCGTAATGGACACGGTTTGATCTCTCCAATGTTTCCAGCACGAAGGACAGCGGTGTTTGACGAAGATGGATATAATAACAGGTTTGTTGGGGCTCATGCTCGGCTAATGAGCTGACATCACACTTGGATGGTTTTCTTGCCATTAAAAAACAAGCAGGCACAGTAGCGCTCGCTAAATAAAGAGCCAAAGGTAATTTCAGGTGGTTAAACTTTGAATTTCACACTGGATAGAAGACGGAGATCTGATTGTTGGTGTGAAACAACCAGCCAGTCTCTAAGTCTACTTGGTGAGGGTTTCACTGCGCTTTTCGCACCACGAGCACCATTAGACGACTGGGACTCTGGTTGAGTGGCAATAAAAATAAAGCGAGTATGATGGTCTCAGCACATGGAGGGGATTTAGGGAGGATGGTCCTCAGAAACCAGAGGAGACCCTACTCATAAAACAATCCCCAACACGCTTGAGTGTTCACTATAAAACAAGCTAAATACATCTGGGTGAAATAGTAGCCAAGCTCACAGTCAAAACATAAACACAGCGCTGGCCGTTTAATTGCTGAGGAAGAATACATATGCCATGTCTAATGTGCAGACAGTATGTTTATGCATGTTGCTTTATGTTCTTGGATCACGCTGTAGATTTAATGTACGTTAAACATTAGAAATGTTCATTACGATCTCCAGTCAAGACAATCGCTTGCTGTTTAGATCAGGGCTTCCCAAACTTTTTTGTCAGCCGAACCTCTTAGATGTAAAATGTTTACTTGAAGTATGCAAGATTTTAAGGTAGGCCTAATATTTCAATGCATTTTCATGGTTCTCTGATGTTGATTAATGGTCACGTGATATGTAACTGAACAGATAAATAAATGATTCAAGATTAAATATCGAGTCTGTTCAGTTGTATGTCATGTGACCATTAATCAACATCAGAGAACCATTAAATAATTCCATGAAACTATGAAATACCCTAAAACATTACTTGGAAACAATAAATAAACAAACTGAAATAAAATGGATTTTATATCATCGAGTTGCCAAGGCAATATTTCTCATTTGTTTACTTTGTTAAAGTACTAAAATAACAAAAACTAAACACTAAATTATACAGACATGTTAAAAAAAACACACACACACACAAAACAAAATTCCTAAAATTAAATCTAAATAAAAATCTAAAATAAAAACTAATTTAAAACATCAACAATTGTGATGTTAAAACTTGGGAAAAGATAAATGAACACAGCATGTTTGTCCTCAATGGGATAATTGTCTAATTATTATAATTTTTTTATTTAATTACAATGTTCCACTGGACACACAGGATCTTTTCTGATTTTCTTGGATGTTTGTAAGCAGAGAAATTCTGTAATTAAAGACTGACCTCTCAAGATCTCACTCTTGACTGGTATATAAAAAAACTTTCATTATAAGTCCACAATTTGGTGGAAAATGCAGCAATAAATGGACAAAAAGGACAAAATAGAAATTACTGGTACATTTTGGTCAACCACTTCATCCATACAAAGCCGAACTGTGCTAATTTAGAGTTTCTATATGAAATAACCAGTTGAAGGCCACAACTAACATAGCAGTGTTTTGAGACTGAACTTCAACATGAAAAGATTGGGAGAAAGAGGAGGAGGACACAGAAAGCAGCTCATTAGGATGTGTACACACTGCTGTTTTACAAGTGTCTTTGATAAGAGGTTACAGGGAAAGGGTCGCCCAGTAAAAATAAAGGTCCTGGCGAGTTTCCTTTCAGGTCTAACATTCCTCTAAAGTGTCCTGATGACAGACGTCTTCCCTTTTCTGTGCTTCAGTTTATAAAGAAGAAGGACATCACAAATAATGGTTTATGGGGTCACTTACACTATAAACTTGTTGGATGACTAAAAATGGATTGGCCAGCTATCCAGTGCGTTGTGATTGGCCGAATACCTCAAGCGTGAAACTGAAATGTTACGCCCCTTACCGTATTGTGATGCCGTGTCCCAGCGCGACGACACAAAAACAATAAAACCCATTATAAACGAGGCATTTGTTGCATCCAGTGGGGACATAATTACTGATTATAATGACTTATACGGTCTTTTTACATGTCGTGTTGCATCGCGCTGTGTAAACATTAACATGCCTGCATTTGTGATCGGAGAAACGACAAACAACAAGAGCTACTCTACACTGCTCAAAACTCGCGTCTGAATAGTCAGTGGCAAATTCTTTAAATAAGAAAACATACTAACAGGCTGTGAATCAGAAGCGCCAGACTGTCCTTGCAAATGGGCGTGTCTTAACTTTTATAAAGAATATCTCTTTGGTTTTGAGACTTTAGTCTTTGCAACTTCAGGGATCTTATCTATGCACAAACAGCTTGTAACACTCCAAAGAGAAAGGAAAACTTGAAAGCGCATCATATGGCCCCTTTAAAAAAAAAAACAGCATATAATTGATACTAAAATAACACCGGGTGATACAGGCACACATGTTGGATAATTCAAAATAATGATGAGATGAGGTTAGACTTTTCAAGAGGACATTAACCAGCTTTCCTTTTACCCCTGTGGTCTCAGGTGGACCACCAATATTAGCCACACATCCCATAGGTTAGAGGCTAAACGACACTTCTCTGAAACAGACTCCAAACACTGGCTCACAACATTAAAAGGAAAAAGAAAATAACGCTGCTTTATGACAATGTCCGTTTCTCAGTGTGATTTCCTAAATGTTTTTAGATTAACTGTAAATCTAAGCTCTTACCTCATCCCGTTTTACAGCTGAGGCTAAAAACAGCATCTGCTGCCAAATTATGATCCCATCGGCAGAACATCGAAGGAAAAGCTGCGCAATCCAACACTTGAAGCTTCGCATCACCGCCTGCGCTACAAGCACGTCCTGAGCTTCTGCCTTTGACTTGAACCTTATTTATTACCGACAGGAACAGAAAACAGGAAAATGTATCCAATGCAGTGCTTTGGCAAAGACAACACTGCTTGTTCCTTTGCATACAAAATCAAATATTTACTTTCTCAATAGGCCTACATGTTCCCGTCTTACGGTGAATGCTTCAACAGTGCAAAAAAATGTTCTTCATTGTCATTCAACAAAGGCCTCTAACTCGCTCTGCCTCGGAAACAACTGTTCTTTTTAGCAATCCAAGAAGGATCAGATCACCTGTTCATTTTATATCCCATTTTAAATATCCCAGTTGTGGCCTAATGGTTAGAGACTTGTACAGAGAAGGTTGTGGGTTGAAGTCCCAGTACACATCACATCACTTCCAGAAACTTGAGAACTGTCAATATTTTTGCTCAATTTAACCATTTAAAAACTCCTAATTTTCCAAATTCAATACATAAACTCACTACCACAAAATCCTGTCTGCTCTACACTAGACATCTAAAACACGCTGACGTCAATCTTTCCCATTGGTTCCCACAGAAATTGAAGTAAAAGTTCACCTAAAAATAAACATTTGCTGAAAATTTACTTTCAGTCTATCCAAGATATAGATGACATTGCTTCTTCATCCGATTTGGGGAAATGTAGCATTCCATCACTTGCTCAGCAATGGATGTTCTGCAGTGAATGGGTGCCGTCAGAATGAGAGTCCAAACAGCTAACAAAAAAAAAAAAAATCACAATAATCCACAAGTAATCTGCACCACTCCAGTCCAGTCCATCAATTAATGTCTTGTGAAGCCAAAAGCTGCGTGTTTGTAAGCAACAAATCCATCAAGACATTTTAACTGTTGCTTCTGGCTAAAATATGAGTGCTATCCACAATGCTTTCTCCGGTTAAAATCTGGTCTGAATAAGGAGATAAATATGCACAGATTGAGCACCATTTACAAGCCAAAAGAGTAGTAAACAAATATGTGGCTGGATTTTGATGTGAGAGGACAACATGAGATGGACTTTTGCACTGGAGGAAGTGTTTTTATTGATTATGGACTCAAAATTTGGCCAGAAGCAAGGGTTTGATGTTAAAAACATCTTATGATGGATTAGTTTCTTACAAAGTTGCAGCTTTTCACTTCACAAGACATTCATTGATGGACTGGAGTGGTGTGGATTACTTGTGGATTATTGTAATGTTTTAATCAGCTGTTTGGACTCTCATTCTGACGGCACCCATTCACTGCAGAGGATTCACTGGTGAGAAGATGCAATGCTAAATTTCTCCAAATCTGATGAAGAAACAAACTCATCTACACCTTGGATGGCCTGAGGGTGAGTACACTTTCATCAAATTTTTAGGTGAATCATTTCTTTAATAGTCACTCAGTGCTTTTGTGCGGCCCAAAACAGCATGAGGCAGATTTACTGTGGACATGCAATGCGCTGCTGTTTTCACCAACAGATTTACACCGAATAAAGCAAGAACATGCTGCAAAGCTGGTTCAAATGGCAAGTGACTCCCAGGAGATCTGCTCAATCGTGGAATTTCAACATAAATCTTTTCATACTGAAAAATACCATGTACCGTCTCCTTCATCACAGACTGTTGTGTCAAGTTTTCCCTGAGGACCAGGCGGACTGCGATTTCCCTTTTTGAGGCTTAAAATGCTATTGTTAGGGTGACTGACACATGAAAGTGTGCGAGAGACCATACGGCTGGACAAATGAGTGAGTCAGCGGGAACAGAAACACCCATCAGCCTTTCCTTCAGTAATCTTGTTAGGAACAAAGCCAGAATGAGAATCAGAATGACGACCAATTCCTGTAAAACAAAACTCGGAACAAAATGTGACCTGTGCGAAATCAGCCAGGGAGTTTCTATGAAGTTTCTAGGTTGTTTTCTATGTAGGTTCTTGCTGGTCCATGTCTTTATGCTGCTTTATTTATGAGAAACAGTAATAAAATATAATGAATAGATGGTAAACACAAGAGTTCAGATACTTAGCTGAATGGCCTCTTTGTTACAGAAAGAGGTCTTTGTTCTGACAGGTGAGCAGAAAGAGCGTGTGAATGTGTGTGGGCATGTGTCTGTATTGGCTGTCTTTTTTTTTCTCCGCAGGGGTCGTTGAAACAGTTGGACACACTTCACCCCAAAATTCAGACCATCAGCTCAAACCATATGAGTCCAAATCCCAGGTCTTCCTATTCAAATCAGCTCATAAACTCATTGCAGACACTGTGAACATGCCATTAATACGGCACATCCAAAGAGTATTCAGTAATACTCTCTATAATGCCTATATATATTAAAGTATATATTAATGTGATTTTACCAATAAAGGAGTGTTCTTAATTTATTAACTGCCTATGATAAAATTGTATTAGAAATAATACTAATAATAATGATAATATTATTATTTATATTATATTTAATAATATTAATATTATATCATTATTATTATTAGTATTAATCATAATTAATTGTTCAATATAAGTAATTGTTATAATAATAATAATAATAAAATCTTCATAAAATAATATAATTTTTAATGCATTTATAATGCTTTATAATATAACTTAATGTAATCTGAGTTAGAACTAATTATATTTAATAAATATATTAATAATTAAAATAATCACCTATCTTTGGTTATAACTTTAAAGAGTATAATGCATTAGAAACATGATCAACATCAGAAATGATTTGTTAAATAATCGATTGCATCGAAATAATCATACTCTTTAAATCAAATCAAAGCAAAAAAAAAAAGAAAGCATGAATACCTTAATGGTGTTGAAATGCAAAATGATGACAGCAGCTGCTCTTTTGTTGCAACGCGACTGCAGCCACATGAACATTTGAGCAAAGCGGGCATTCCTGCTGATCACTTCCCAGGAATCCCAAGCAGCGAGGAACAATGTGCTGATGCAGACGCCGCCGGTCACAAGATTTGGCATTAAGATGGACATAATGAAGACCGCATCACAAGCCACCACAGACATTGCTTTGAGACACATCAACACACTCCTCCTGGAAGAGCTTTTCGAGTTCAGCAGGGTACATCACCTCTCTACATTATCCTCTTTTATTTGGCTCACCTGTCTGTGTCCCATGATCAGGCTATCTGTCAGACAGGAGGGGGTGAGATCATGTCTGAACCATAAACCTTCACAGCCTGTTTTACAAGTTTTACATACTGGACTCTACAAGCATAAAGATCAGCTAAACGTACAAAACTAAATATGCAGCCAAAACATGATGAGAAATCTTGTATTCATGAACAAAAACATCTATTGGGGATCAGCAACTAATAATCAGAAAATTTACAACCACATGCATCAAATAGAAATCCAACAAAGACCTTTAGTCAGCTGCAGAGATTACATCTTACTCTCTGTACTACATTTTACTGTAAAATGACCATAAAAGCAATTATTTAAACAACTTTACAGTTCAAATCATAAGTTTTGACAAAAGCAAAGTTTTACAAAGTGACAAACATCATATTTCAGCCTAATAAGTTATTATTTGTGTTATATATATATATATATATATATATATATATATATATATATATATATATATATATATATATAATTCGTGTAAAGAAAAAAACAGCAAACAGGCTAAAAAAAATTTCACTCTGACAGTAGGTGGCGCTTATGGAAAAACAGAAAAGCTTAAACACTGCTATATTATGTATCATATGGATATAAGATGAAAAAAAAGCCATCGAAACTTCTCAAGTCAGTTCACTTCAGGTTATTAATTCATATAACCAAATAAAGCACAAATGACAGGCAAGTGCAGCAGTCGTATTTGTTCATCTAAAAAAATGTGCTTAATATGCGTTCTGTGTGAATGGCTTGGTTTCGGTTTGAACCTAATCAAGGCCTTCTAAGCATTGAGCTACTATATTTCTCTAATATTTTGAATGAAAACGCAGCAGCGGTGCGTCTCGTGGACTTAAAGTCAGCATGAAATCAAAATTGACAATTCTTATTTTTTGATGGAATACTGTAGTGTTAATTATAAATAATGTATCCATGCCCTTCATTATAATTTTTTTTTAAATTCATGTGCCCTTGTAATCTTTAATCAAAAATGTTAACCTCCCCTCCCCCCCAAAACGACTCCTCTACTCTTCTGGTCACGAGTGATGGTGCAAGGGCGGAGCGAGTGATGGTGCAAGGGCGGGGCTAGTGATGGTGCAAGGGCAGGGCTATTGATGGTGCAAGGGCGGAGCTAGTGATGGTGCAAGGGCGGGGCTAGTGATGGTGCAAGGGCGGGGCTAGTGATGGTGCAAGGGCGGAGCGAGTGATGGTGCAAGGGCGGGGCTAGTGATGGTGCAAGGGCGGAGCGAGTGATGGTGCAAGGGCGGAGCTAGTGATGGTGCAAGGGCGGAGCTAGTGATGGTGCAAGGGCGGAGCGAGTGATGGTGCAAGGGCGGAGCTAGTGATGGTGCAAGGGCGGGGCTAGTGATGGTGCAAGGGCGGAGCTAGTGATGTGGGGAAACGACAGGGGGAAAGCTGAAGCTGATGCTTCACTTTATAGCTCTGACACCAGTCATGAGGGAGTACGTTACCCTTAAACACTGAAAAGATATTAGGACAACATTACTCTTAGGACACCGCAAACTAGGGCTGTATACCTTGGAGAACCTGGCGATACGATACATACCTCGATACACAGGTCACGATTCGATACGTACCTCGATACAGAGCTGTCTCGATACGATTTGATACAATGTGACACGATTCGATACGATTCAATAAAAATACATGGGCCAGAGCCAATTAGTTAATGCTGAACACATTTACTCAACAAACAGAACTCTGCATTTTTCTTCAATTTATTGAAGACAAAGTGCATTATAACAAAGTGCATTTTGCTTAAATATTTGCAACTTTAAGTGCTCTGATTAATTGTACACAAATTGTATTAATCTGGAAATTACCACAAGTCAACATTTAACTTTCCAAGGGTACAGTCTGAGCTCACACAAGCACAACATCTTCTTCTTATTATTCTTAACTTCTTATTAAATCTTCTTATAATTCTTTTTTGTGACACCATGTACTGCCATAACATATTTCACTATGAAATCACATCTTGCTTTAACATTTTCCATGAGTTTTTTGAAACTCGCGGGCGCCGCTGCGCCCCCTAATGGCTGGGCGGAGTATCGATACTAAGGGCTAGAATATCGATACTGTATCTTTTTTTATTATATCGGTATGTATCTAAGAATCGATATTTTGAGCACACCCCTACCGCAAACTAATTTATTTCATGAAAATGACTTAACCTGATGGGATGCAATGCAATTCAGGCAGTCTAACGCTGTTTAGGCATGTTTTGTGCCATTGATCGTCGTCGTCACCCGTAATAAATAAATAATTTATTCATGCTTGGGTGTCGGCAGTGAATCCAGTGGCGAGAAATCCCACTAACTGCAAACTGGCATTTCAGATCTGCCTCCATTTTGTTAGTAACGCCCCAACTTCCAACGATCCAATCAATTCCCGAAGGACGAAATCAATTCCCGCCCTCTCATTTCAGATGCTGTTTCACTTGGATATACGTCACAGTAGAGAAGAAAAGACAATCGCAACTTCCGTTTCATGCCGACTTTAAGGTCATTGCACACTGAGTCAGAAATTTTTGCATGCGTTTTTCCGTTTTTTCGTATTCCCCATCCTTTCCTATCAAAATGCATGCTACGTATGCGAAAATGCAGAAAATCGAACCGATCCAAACTTTTTTTGACGGACGAAAGTTTCTGAGGCAGTGTGCAGTGACCTTTAGACTAACAAAACATTAAAATGCAACAATGTCATTTACATCACTGCATCTCGCGCGCCACTGATGACGCCTCCTGACGCACACCTAATATTCGACTGTACCATTTTTGCATGCAAATGTTTTTAATTTGTCTATTTTTTTTTTAATTCACAATCTCCTCATCACAGCCAGGAACAGCACTCATGTTCGTGTTTGTGTGTGCTGTCTGCGTTACTCGTAGCACGTGCCTATATCGTGCGCTGTATCAAACTTTTTTTTAATAAATTTATCTGTTATCCATGAAGGAGTACCTTCGATAATTATCGATACCATTTTATCTAGTTACAAGAAAAATGAAGTCACTTTTTCAGTGAGCAAAAAAGTATGAGCAAGTACGAACAATGTGCCTTAACAGACACCATTAAAAATATGATTTATGTTTTAAAGGTGCCTCTTTACAGACTGTAGGGTGGAATCAAATTTGAATAGATGAAAACCAAAAATAAAGGTTCCAAAAGGTTTTTTTCCCCCCCATCAAAGCCACAGAAGAGCCATTTTTTCCTAGTGTAAGAACATTTTATCAATCTTAAGAATTCTTTTCAATGGAAAGAACTTTTTGTCTACTGGAAAAGTTTCATGGATGTTAAAGGTCCTTTACGGAACCATCAATGCCAATAAATTTTTAAGAGTGTATCAATAGTGATGACCATTGTTTCTGTGCCAGGGGGCGGGGAAGGGGCGGAGCCAAACAAGAACAACACCATTACCACAAACTAGAGAGAGAGAGGGGGGGAGACACAGCAGAGTGTTCCCTGTGTTCAGTGGAAGTTAAGGACGTCTCTCTCTCTCTAAATCAATGTGTCACTCAAAGTGAACATTTAACAGCAAGCAGCCGCAGGATCATTTGGACAGAGACTCCAGCAGGACATGCAGACACATGCTGGGGCACGCCGAGTGAACTTAAACCACACTTAAAGAACATTTTTCACCAGGACACAAAATGAGACTGTCACCCATCATCCTATGACAGCAGACACGCCAAGGGACGGACAACAAGAAAGAGGGACAGAATAAGGGCAGAAAGGACAGTGGTGGATGTGTGATGACTTTCACTTCAGGGACGACAACATCCAACCTGCCTGGAGAGAGATTAAAAGGATAAAGCAAAGCGAAAGATAGAAAGAGCCGGGAACATCAGCACACTATCCTGGTAGGAGCTGTTTGTTTGATTACAAATGTCAAATTAATCATGTTCTCTGGCTTTCACCTTATACTGTGATTTAACAAATCATGCAATGAAAACATTTCAAAACATATTTTATTTACAGAATTTGCAGAAATGAACATGACTTTGCGTGATATTTTATTCATTTCCATTTCTTTGCCAGACATGGACTTGCCAGACAAAAAAGCCCGATTCCAGGTTTTCCATAATTAGGAAAACCCTGAGATTTAAAGAGCAATTACATTTATTCATTTAGCAGACGCTCAAATTGCAAGCAACTACATTTTTTAATTTTGATTAAACAAAACAAAGAAAATATTAGATTCATTACATAGAATTTTTTTAAGGTTTTAGAAAAACTGTACACCAAGTCATTCAATTCCCAGGGAATGCATGAAGTGATGAAATGTCTACCTTGAATGCAAATAAGTTGCTTTGGATAAAAGCATTTTCCAAATGCATAAATATTAAATGTAAACAAATGCAGAAAGATGCACAAAACTCTCATCAAAATATGCTGTACCTGGTACAAATAAAAGTGTAAGTGAGAAATGTTCAGCATGCTGACGTTGTAATGATCCTCTAGCATGCAGATGCAATCACACTTTCCACAGAAACAATTACTGCCTGAACTTCACATCATGCATTCAAGTACTGGAGGACTTGAGGTCAGGACGGAACATTTACCTTCAATTAGAGCTTATGACATTCACTTATATGTTAAATCACCCGATAAAATCAGTCCAAAATATTTTTAGCATTTGTTGCATCTACAGGGAAAGTTCTTCTCAGAGAACAATGAATGCAAATGATGAACTACTGGTTCAAAAATCTATTGTTTTTAGTACACATTTGCCATTTACTCTTAAAATCAAAAGGTTCTTTATTGGCAGTGACGGTCCCATGAAGAACCTTCTATCTCCATAGAACATTTCCATGCCATAAAAGGTTCTTCATAGTGGGAAAAGGTTCTATGGCATCACTGCAAAACCCCCCTTTTGAAATCTTTGTTTTTAAGAGTGTTGTAGAGCATCAAACTGAGTAATTCCTAACTAATTCATCCCACATCATCACAGAGCTGGATCTGTGCCCAAAAGACACACTTTCGGTCTAAAAGTAAAGACTATATTTGCATTTCCTAAGCGAATACCAGCACTCACAGGACAGAAAAAGAAAGTTACAGTTAATGCATACTGAAGATGATCCAAGAAAGCCAGAGAAATCAGAGCCGGAGAGAAGCGGAGACCCCAATGACATCAGCGGCTCAAGCAGGCAGTCCACTTATGACATCATCACAACCGGGTTCAAATTGTAATCTGATTTTAAATCCATGAAATCCAAATCAGATTTTGAATTCTGAACAATGACGTAATGCATGACACTATGGAAGTAATTCTGGCAGGGCTCAATACAGCAAAACAGATGCATGTGCTGCTTTTTTGGTCATGACACCAAAACACCGTCTATATCGCAAAACTGAAGAAAAAAAGAGAGCAAAAAGTGCAATGTGTAAAATATGCATTATTGTAAAAGTCTAAAATGTGCATTAATATGTAAGTTGATGTTTTGGTCACTTTGATGTTTTTTTTCCTAGTTGGAATCATAAATATGGTCATTTTTACGTGATGCAAAGAGTTAAACAATGCATAAATAGATATTTTTAATGTGTTAAAAGTTATACAACAACAACTGTGAATACAGTGAAGAACTGTAATACAGTGTTGGAAAAATCCTAATACCCAACAGACAGTGAACATGTTTCCTAAATCAATGCCAAGACAAATGCACAACAAAAACCTCTCTAATAAAAGTTTAACACAGTTATGTAATTTTTAAAGAATATATGATTCATCAAGAATGTTTGTAGCATGAGGTTACGGATCCTTGCTGAGGCTCTTGTTCAATCGTGTTGATGTTCTGCTTGATTGGAATATATTTTCCTTTGCTGACTCAAGGCTATGAATGTTTGTTTGTACATCCAGTCCAAACCACAAGACACATGATTGAGACATTAAAATGAAGTTAATAAAAAAATAGCATTAAATAAAAGTAGCAAAAAGTGTTAAACTATACTGTCTCAACTATATCACCTCCCTGCGGCAGTACTAGCTCTCTGTCCAATGTTTACTTCGGAAACAATCCCTGAAACGAGTGGGAAGGAGCTCTTCCTTACTAATGAACACAATGAGAAACATGGAGCGCTGAGTCTATTGCTATGGGAGACGGTCTGTTCACACAACACACCACACCAGGCCCCTGCGTGTGATCGATTTTCCCTTCCGTGATTACAGCATTCCTGTGCTGGGGTGTAAATCTATGACTCAGCCATTCAACGACTGAGATTACAAAAACAAAATCTGACACAAAACATCCATAAACATGCATTTATGTAGCACAATCTGTAAGCATGTGAATAAATATATATTTGAGCTTCTCTTGTAAGGTACCTGTGGCTGAACTGCATTTTCAGATAAGACAATGACATTTGGTCTCCGGCGCCACAATAAATGACCACAGCTAGTGTAATCTTATTCACACGCAAATGACTCGTTAAAAGATTCTTTTAATGAATCAAATAAAAAGACTCACATATTAACCAGTTACTGGTTTTGAATCAGGCTGATGAATCATTTACTAAATGAACCAAACTTACATGATCGATTTGATCACTGCATTCACAGTTTGTGTCAGCAAAAGCTTCATCAAACCGATTTAAACCAATAACTCTTGGTCTTTTTGAACAATTCATTAAAAGAACTGGTTCATATGAGTCATTTGTCTGTGAATCAGAGTATGCTGAGCATACAAACACAACTAAAATATGAGTTGTTTTGTTGTGGTCCTGGAGATTCAGTAGCTCACAACCGTGCAGGAAACACAGGGCCACATCATCCACCATCCATATTTCTCCCTTCTTATCAACGACACAATAAGCAGAAATAAACAAAAACATCCAGAAACATTTACGTATATAGCAAAACTTGCCTATACAGCAAAACCACTGTGGGGCCTAGTGGTTTAAGATCTAGACAGGTATTGGAAGGGTTTTAGCATCAAATCCTGCAAGGCACAGGCCAAAAGCAATTAGAATTGGGTAATTCTAATGGTGTAGAGTAATGCACCTTGGATAAAAGTATCTGATAAATCACCACATACAGATGCTTTACCTGGGCAAAACAGATTGGCTCTCTGGAAAATCACTAAAGACCTTCCGAGGTTTTTAACAAGTTAATATGCGTTTCATTAGCTAATGGCTTTCACATCAATTTACATTTCATTCAATAAATGGACTAACAAAAGGAACTCTTAGTTCCTTAGTGCTTTTTAATTAAGTCATTCTACAGTATGAACACGTGTCAGACATGCATCACTGCCTGTTGCATTGCATCTGGATCAGGCGACTGCTTTAAGATTGCATGGGAAGCCCAGTTGACCCTAAAATTGCACCAAATGCATAAAAAAATTTCATTTTTTACACTACAGTTCAAAAATTTGTGGTCAGTAAGATTTTGTTAAATGCTTTTATTAAGCAAAGATAACAAAAATAGCAATTAAGACATTTAAAATGTTGCAAAACATTTATATTTCCAATAAATACTGGTCTTTTGTATTTAATTAAATATTTTGTATCCCGGTTAAATGTCATATCAATTTATATTTCTATAACATTTTATTTATGCTCCCCAAAAATGCATTTATTTGATCTAAAATACAGTAAAAAGTTAAATATTGTGATTTAAAATAACTGCTTTCTATTTGAATATATATTGAAATGCAATTTATTTCTGTGATGATGCAAAGCTGAATTTTCAGCATAATTACTCCAGTCTTCAGTTTCACATGATCTTCCAAAAATCGTTCTAATATGCTGATTTGCAGCTCGAGAAACTTTTCTTATTATAAATGGTCAAAGCAGTTGAGCTGCTTCATATTTTTGGTGGAAACGGATACATTTTTCTCAAAATAAATATTTCTACTGAGTACAAAACCTCTTATATGTTCCAGCACAAAGACACATCTCAGAGAGCCATGAACGTCCTCACTTTGAAGCGCTTTCTTCTGGCCCTGCTGACCATCACCCTGTCCAGACCTGACTCTGGTTCGCTTGGGTTCGCCGAGGAGTTTGAAAGCCGAGATGACGTTCTCGAAAACGAGTTCATATATGCCAGTCGTCCCAAGCGCTCCGCCGACCCTCCCAGCGCCTCAGACCCTGACAAATGCTCCTACACCTTCATCGTGCCCCAGCGCAAGACCACGGGCGCCATCTGCGTGAACTCTAAAGAGCCGGAAGCCCTGCTGGAGAACCGTGTGAACAAGCAGGAGCTGGAGCTGCTGAACGGAGAGCTGCACAAGCAGCGGCGGCAGATCGAGACGCTGCAGCAGCTGGTGGAGGTGGACGGCGGCGTAGTCAACGAGGTCAAGCTGCTTCGCAAGGAGTCGCGCAACATGAACGCCCGGGTCACGCAGCTCTACATGCAGCTGCTGCACGAGATCATCCGCAAGAGAGACAATGCGCTGGAGGTTTCTCAGCTGGAGAAACGCGTGCTGAATCACACGTCAGAGATGCAGCAGTTAACCGCACGCTATCGGGATCTGGAGCACAAATACCAGCACCTCGCATCGCTTGCCAGCAATCAGAGCGCGCTTATAGTGCAGCTAGAAGAGCAATGCAGGAGAGGAGGCTTTGTTGGTATTGGTGGAGGTGGTGCTGGTCTTGGTATTGGTGGTGGTGGAGGAGGTGGAGGCGGTGTTGTACGACAAACTCGACCTTACCAGCCGCCTGCAATCCTCCCACAGACACCTCCGCCTCCACAACATCGCCAACCACCTCCGCCTCCGGTCCACCATTCCCCCGCCAGGCCTTTCCACCCGCCGACCTACACCCGCCACAACAGCCAGATCACCAATGAAATCCAGAGCGACCAAAACGTCAAAGCAATGCCACCGACTTTACCGACAGTGGCCCCTGAAACACACAGCTTCTCAACAGATAAGCCCTCAGGTGAGTCTCTTCAACACCACTCACCCTCATGTTGTTCAAAACCCATCTTCGAAACATCAGAGATATTAAGATATTTTTAACCGTTGTGCATCAATTTGAAAAAAGTCCTTAGAGGACAAAAATGTCCATGTTATAAAAAAAAAAAAAAAAAAAAAAATATAATAATAATAATAATAATAATAATAATAATAATATATATATATATATTTTTTTTTTTTTTTTTCTTTTTTTTTTTTTTTTCACTTTCACTAGTATATTTTTACCAACATCAGTCCTGAACATAACTACCAAAACTTCATTCAATTCCAGGGTTTTAACCCTCTAAATGCCAGTTTATTTATATAATGCCACAGTTAATTGAAAAAAAAATCCATATACTTAATGCTAAGTAGTGCTGTCAAACGATTAATCACAATTACATTGCATCCAAAATAAAGGTTTTTGTTTACACAATATACACACATGTATATATTTCAGAAAAATGTTTTATGTTTATGTATTAAATATATTTATTTGTAATATAAATTATATGAATATAAATATAGACATGCAAATACATGTAAATATTTTCAAAATATATACATTCATGTGTGTGTATTTATCTATACATAATAAATATACACAGAACACACACATTATGCAAACAAAATGCATAATGTGTGACAGCACTAATGCTAAGCATTTTTTTAATGATTATAGTCATGGACATGCCACTGGTTAGAAAATAACATTAATTTTGATTTGCATTATTTGATGCATTATTTTTGTGCAATGCCAGATTTATTTTAAAAAAAAAACATTATGGGTTTCAGTGGGCATATTTTTCTCCTTAATATTTATTTATTAATATTTAAGGGTGAAATATTAAAACTGCAGTAAAAATACACAATTTGCTATTTTTGCATTAGCACAGGCATAATGATGAAAAAAAAGTCCCTAAGGATGCACAGGGGTTTATGAAACCTAATAGCTTTTCTTCATCTCAATAGAAAGCCCAGACACCCCAGGCATCATAAAACAAATCAGTGTGGTGTAATCCAAGACTTGTGATGATACGATTGTTTCATATGATGAACAGATTTACTTTAAGCTTTTATATAAACACACATATGCAGAGCACATCACATATGGAAACTTAAACATGCGTGCCTAAATAAGATTAAATGAAAAACTGTTCATCATATAAAGTGATTATCTCTGTGTTTTGAAGATTAACCAAAGTTTTATGGGTTTGGAGTAACATAAGGGTGAGTTTTTTTCAGTCAACTATACTTTTAATACCATGTACTAAACCAAACCCATATGACTTTCTTTCTTATGTGGAACATTTTTTTTTTTTTGTCCATAAAATGCCAGTCAATGAGGTTGAATGTTGTTTTGGGTCCGCTGGCTTTCATTATATGGACAAAAACTGTTTTTCAAAATATCTTTGAAACGATGACAGAATATTCATTTTTTTGGATGAACCATCTCTCTAAATCAGCGTAATCATTGACTGGTTTATATACGGATGCATGAAGATACACATTGATTTGCACCAATTGTAATGTCAAAAACGCTACCAAAAAATGGTATTGTTTTATCATTTAAAGCACCCTCCAAAAGTTCAAAAAGAGTCGTATTTATAATAATATTAGCATAAATCCTCAATTTTGTGATGGCTCTGCATTGTTAAGTTACAACAAACTATAAAAACATTTAAAAAAAAACACAAAAAAATTAATCCAGAAAGCTAAATGCTAAAATAAATAAGTAATCTTAACCCAGTCTAAGATGGTTTGCTGGTCTTAACTGGTCTCCTAGAAGGCTGTACAAAACTCCACCTCATCCATTTCTAAATATTGAAAGGATAGTGTATGTTAAAGCATATAGTTAAGTACTTAAAGAAACAAGCACTGCATGCCTAAATTACCAAAAATGTTCAAGAAAACATTTCCTTACAAAATCATGACGCAAGTCTCCACAACGCACGCTTCTGCAAAACATTATGTATATGCAACAGGATCAGGGTGAGTAATGAGAAACATCTAAACATTACGCAGCCAGCGATCTTCCTTTTCTTGCGCATTTCAGCAGATTTACAAGGTTAATTGTCTTTTGCACACTGAGTATGATAAATAAGTATGGATACGCCTAAGTGGTTTGGTTACATCAGCGCCTCCAAAGAAAACAGCCTAAAAGTTCAGCCACACAAGCAAGCAACACGTGGATTTCCCTGCTGCTGATCACTCGGAGCTTGGCCTCCGTCCCATTACAACACAATAATTTGGCAACACATCTTCCGAACTAAGAGTGCACATTAATCTTGGGAAAACCCTCAAAGACATGAAGCACTTTAAAGTCCTTAAATGGGGGATTCCAGACACCATTCAGCAGAGAAATCAGTGGTTTGACAGAAGGGGTCTGTTTAAGTGTCGTTTACTATTCTGCAATACGGCAATTTCTTTGTGGTAACTGAGGATTGTTGGCTTCAAATATGGCTGTATAAATGAAATGCAGTGTAGGAAGGTAAATGACAGGATGACGGTACATGGTTGTTATTATGTATCAGTTCACACTTTCCTGAAATCTCCCTCATAATATCACCAAAACACACACGCATGGTAAATTATGGAAGCATATTTCCAACATGGGATAAAAAAAAGGTGATTGTGACTTTTTATCTCACAATTCTGAGAAAAAAGTCAGAATTGCGAGATACAAACCTAGAACTGTGAGAAATAAACTTGTAATTCTGAGAAGTTGGAATTGTGAGATAAATTTTGCAGTTATTAAAAAGTTACAATTATCTTTCTCTTTAAAATTTTTTTTTATTCCATGGCGAAAAGAAAACAAACAAAAACAATTATGAGATATAAACTCAGAATTGTGAGATAAAAGGTCACAATTACTTTTGTAAATATATTTTTAGCCCATGGCAGAAGTAAGCTTCTATTCTATATCAACTGCAGTCCTCTGTAAATCCATCTAGTTGCCCTGTTGTCTTTATAACATGCCATTAAATCACACCTCTGGAAGTTATTAGCAAGATTTTTGCCCACAACAAAAAAAACTTGCAGCTTACTAATATGCTTTGTTTTAACAAATTCACGCTCGCTTAACAACATGTAATGTGTCAGCACAGTACTAATAAACATCCCACACTGCACCAGTAACACAACTTACTACTTCATCATATGCACAGCACATTTAGTCTAAGTTTCCATATGCAACAGAGTTGGCAGTGTCTTATGCCATTTACACTTGCAAACATAAATTTCATATAATGATACGCAAAATATTACAAATTGCCTTTGTTCGCTTTGGATAAAAGCAGCAGCTAAATGCATAAATGTACAACATTTGTCATTTATCAGATGCTTTTATCCAATACAGCATATGAAAATATTTGAGGATGAAAAAACTTCCAATGCAAATAATTTTTGTGGATCAAAACTGGTCTGAAGCTCAATTGTGGTGCACAATATATAAAAAAGAAATCTTAAAAGCTTGTTTTATTACAATATTTTGGAAATTATATGTCCTGTTTATGCAATGCATTTAACGTGAACACCAGTGAAAATTAGGTTTTGCATGACAACTTGCTCTAAATAAATGTTCTTATGCATAAAATAGAGCAGAAAAGGGCTGATGACCAATTGTCTAAAAACTTACACAGAATACAGAAGGTGCTTTCAGAAAGAGATCACTAATTTCAGAGCAGACTGTGAGTAGCTCTTACACATGAGATGTGAAGGCTCTTGCTCATTAATAGTCTGGAAAATGATCTGGTCACAAGCAGATTGATTCCAGTCGTACCCCTTGGAGATCTAATGTTTGATTGTTCAGCAGCAGACAGCAAGAAATCTACTAATCTGAATCGAAATGTCAAAAACAGCAGTCACAGAAAAGTCCGAGACTAATGAGAACAAAAACTGTGACGAATCAAATTCGTCTGAAGAGATTCCATTGTATTTTTCTATTACCATTTGAGGGAGAATCAACAAGCGTGACAAAAGGTGAAGGATAATCTGAGACAGAACTTCAATCAATGTTCTCTGAAAGTGGTTGACCTATGGATGAACGCCTCGCTATAATCTGGTAACTTTATTAGAGTAAGATACGGTTCATAATTGGTATGATATCAATTTGACCTGACTTTCTATTGACGACGTACAATTTGCATGCTCGCACTTAAAAGAAAGTTCACCCAAAAATGGAAATTTGCAGAAAATTTACTCACCCTCATTCCATCCAAGATGAGATTGTTTCTTCATGGGAACAGATTTGGGGAAATGTAGTATTACATTAAATGGATACAGTGAATGGGTGCCGTCAGAATGAGAGTCTAAACAGCTGATAAAAACATCACAATAATCCACACCACTCCAGTCCATCAGTTAACGTCTTGCGTAGCAAAAAGCTCTGTGTTAGTAAGAAACAAATCCATTATTAAGATGTTTATAACTTCAAATCGTCGCTTCCAGCTAAAATATGAATCCTCTATCTACAATGCTTTCTCCAGTGAAAAAATAAACTTGTCTGAATCAGTAGAGAAATATGCACAGATCAAGCACCGTTTACAAGCTAAAGCAGTTCAAAACAAATATGTGGGTGGTGTGAAAGGCAACAGGGAATGGACTTTTTCACTGGAGGAAGCGTTATTATGGATTATGGACTCATATTTTAACAAGAAACGACAGGTTAAAGTTAAAATGTCTTAATGATGAATTTGTTTCTTACTAACACACAGCTTTTGGCTTCACAAGTTAACTGTTGGACTGGAGTGGTGTGGATTGTGATGTTTTTATCACTTTCATTCTGACGGCACCCATTCACTGCAGAGAATGCATTGCTGAGCAAGTGATGGATCTCTGCAAATCTGATGAAGAAACAAACTAATTTACATCTTGGATGGATTGAGGGTGAATACATTTATTAGCACATTTTTGGATGAACTATTCATTTAATCCAGTTCAATACATTTATGTATAAAAATGTATAAATCATCTTGGCAATGCAGCTCACTCTCCATCAGATCTCCTGCAATGTATCCATGGCAAACAAAACAAGCCTCTTTTGTTTAAATCTGAATGCAATTGGTGTCTGTTTCTAAGAGGTACCAAATGCTGCAATCTTACTTCAACAGCTGCCCTCATCCAAGCATCTTCCACCAAATTCATTAGCTTTCAAATGGAAACAAAAAAACTGTCTTTAACATTCCGACCTTGGGAGAAAGACCCCAAAGAGGCCAGACAATATGGAAACAATGACCTGAAGGATCCCGTCTGAGAACAGAGGTGTGATTTGGCTCTGAGACTGAAGCTTGTTTGCAAACTCATTAGTCTCCTTTACAGGGATGCTGGAGGCAGGATGGGTTCAGTCAGTAGCAGAGCCAGCGTGTTCATTTTATAGATGATTTTCCATCTCTCAGCAGGGCAGTTTGTATGTTGCCCAAAAAGGTGTGGAGAACATGCAGTCATAATGAAAACAACATTGCCTCAAATGTGCTGCTGGAAAGTCCAGATGAGAAAACATCATCTCAGCTACAATGGTTGCATAAGTGCATGGCATATCCGTATGAGGTCAGTGAGGACAAAAATTGCATGACAAACAGGATCATGCATTCAATATGTTTGACATTTTTACACCTAAGAAACACCACAATCCAATGATCACAACACAGTTGGGACGCATCAAACTCAACAGACAGAAACAGACAAAAGAAAACAAGCTCTCGGAGGTCCTGGCCAGGCATTGCTCATCAATAAGTGACTCTCTTTCGCAATTCTGTTCTCTTAGAAAAGCAAACCTAATCAGCTATCCACAAAAACAGCTGGATCCACGGCTAGTGATGGCCATATATAACCTAAAGCAGCTATAAACCACATCTGATTTGATTTTGACATTAAATTCAGAGATGCTGTAGAGAAAACCATGACTTAAATATTGCATGTGGTTGCTTTCCAAAACAGGGCCGTTCAAAGACTGTTTGCAGGCTCTAGAAGAAGGCCACGCCAACAGCGGCATGTATCTGGTGAAGCCGGAAAACACCAACAAACTGATGCAGGTCTGGTGTGACCAGAGACACGACCCCGGTGGCTGGACCGTCATACAGCGACGCTTGGACGGATCGGTCAACTTCTTCCGAAACTGGGAGACGTATAAGGTCAGAAAGAAGTTTATGTTCAGATTTTGAGGTGAAATAACATGCAGTATAACCTTAATAATGTGTAAAGTTGCATAACATGTTTTTAAACAAATATACTGGGTTCAGTACAAATTAAGCTCCAGTCACATTTATTTATATAATGCTTTATATGATACAGATTGCTTCAAAGCAGTTTCACATGATTAGACTGGAAAATAACACTATTGCAAAGTTCTTCAATTATGAACAAACTTCAGCTGTAAAGCAGCACTAAAAACAATAGGTGCAGTTATTCAGCTCAGCTTATAGTTCAATGTTGACTCAATTAAAGTTAAGTGCAAAGTTTGCAAAAGTTCTTATGAAGCAAATTTACTGTAGTTCAACTATAAAGAAGCTCTACAGAACACGACAGTATCACGATTCAGCTCAATTCAGTTCAGTGTTGATTCAATTTTAACATTTTGTTGATTTCCATACAAAATGTCAACATATCCCTTAGTATTAACGACAACCAAACGATGAAAATAAATGGTATAGAAACAATTTTCACTCAGAAATTGATCGTAAATTTCACGATGGAAAGTAACAATTTTAAAGCTGATGAACTGAAATAGTATTTTTTGTAAAATATACTGTAATAATCTTTTTTACAACTTCAAAACAACTTTTTTACAGTGTAATAAACAGGGGTGTGATAATATTAAAACATGGCTATTTCTTGAATATTGAAAATGTGTGATGTGATTTTATCAAATCGTTCAATAAACAAGTTCAATAAACATCAATATTATCTAAATAGCTCCAAACAAACTGTTGTGCATCTCCGAGCAATACACTTTACTAAATGCATCTTCAGATTTGAACGAAGAACTGTAGAACTGAAGTGTCATTCATAACAAGATGATCAGTCGAAACATTTCCAAATGCACCTGCACTGTTTTGCTGTTTGAGATTCCTTAAAAATAGTGTAAAATATCATCTCGTCTTATTCTTGTGAACCCAATATTATGTATAGTCTTGTCTCGTGAGCTAAGTTTATCGCCAAAACCCTTAGTGTAAGTCTATGAGGGAATGATGCCAATGAAGACGATGCTATTATAATGAGGTCATGCATACATACGTCATCACTTAGCACTGATAAAACTGTATGCAATGCTTCAGATATCAATCATTGGATAACAGCAGGAACTCCCCTAGAACTTCCCTTAGTCACAGTTAGTTAAAGTAATGAGAGACACATTGTTCTGAAACCCTGGCATGCGTGCATTCAGAGACTTCCATGACAAAATGTCTTAACCGTTCAGTCTCACAGCAAACTGTGGCTTTTTGTGACTTTTGAAATCATCCAGAACATCGCTTTCAAACGTCAAAGGAATTCGGTTATGCAAGATGGGTAAGGTTTTCAAACAAGGGCCAGGGCTTTTCCACAAAAACACTGTCTGACGGAAACACTGTTGATGTCATCAATGCCCAGAACTGAAATCAGGACCAGAAGAGCCAATGTGAAGAGAAATGTCCTAATGACATTTTGAATGTGTAAAAGCACTAAAATGACATCATTTTAAAATGCATTACATATAAATTCCATTAAATAAATAACTGATATAAATTTGTTTTAATGCATTACACATAAAAGCTTAAAGTGTTACTAATATTGCTGATCAAAACGTTTCTAAAACTAATAGTGAGTGAAGATGCATTCATGAAACTTTTTTTTTTTTATTCCATGAAAGGTTCAATTTTTTGAGGAATGGTTTCTATGCAGTTCATAATGAACATCTGTGAAAAGGATAAAATTCCTTTGGCATAAATGATCTCAACATGTCACTTTTGGATTTGAATGCAAAATTGAATGTTGCATAAAGATTCTTTAAAATGACTTCATTGTGTTGCATGGAAAAACTAACCGCATTCAGGTTTGAAACGACTTGTGGGTGCGAGGAAATAATGACAGAATTGTATTGTCTGAACTATTTCTTTAAACAATGAGTAACACAACAGCCATCTGGAGTGAAAGTCTTAGCTGGTGATTTATCACATGCATTAGTAAGTTCTGTTCCTGTTTCCTCACGCTATACTAGGTGTTCAGCTGGCTTGTCTGTGACATAATGTGTAATTTCTGTCCACCATCAGCTAGTTACATGCAGTATGTTCTCAGGTGTTTTAGATACTGCGGTCAGACCTGCTTCCTCCGAATGAATAACGACTCCTAATGCTGAGACGGCTAAATACAAACACATGCGTGCAATATCGCTGGAGTTCATCATCTGGCAGGATTCAAGATCTGACAAAATGCGTATAAACAAGAATGAGCGTGAACATTTATGAATAAAAATGATACGCCACAAAATAAATTGTCAGTGCATTTCACTGTACATATGTATTTATATATTTAAAAAATATATAATAATAAAATATTACATATAAAAACAAAATCATATCAAATATAACAATTACACACACCCATATTTCCCCAAAATAATGTATTTTGAGAGAGCTACACATCTCTGCATTGTAACAGAAAATAGCTAATATTTCTGTGGTACTTAATGCATCACTTTCTTCAGCTATTATGATTTAACAGAAACAAAAATTATGAATTTGTGTTGCAAGTAAATATATCTCATCTTTCATAAATATATACAAAAACAAGACAACAGTGATATAGAATTATGATTAAGGAGGTAACATTAAAGCTTTGATAACCATTGACTGCAGTGGACATCATGCATGAGAGGGTTAAAGAATTGTATAACGTATATATTTTTTGTATTGTTTTGAGCTGGAACTGTTTGAGTAACAACCTCTTTTTTGTCTTTTCTATCTTAGCAAGGATTTGGGAACATCGATGGTGAATACTGGCTTGGTTTGGAGAACATCTACTGGCTGACCAACCAGGGCAACTATAAGCTGCTGGTGACGCTGGAGGACTGGTCTGGCAGGAAGACGTTTGCAGAATACGCCAGTTTCCGTTTGGAGACGGAGGCGGATTTCTACAGGCTGCGGGTGGGCCGCTACCATGGAAATGCCGGGGATTCGCTCACCTGGCACAACGGGAAACAGTTCACCACCCTGGACAGAGATCACGACGCGTACACAGGTATCAAACCAGCACTACTCTGAATATTGCGGGGGACACGTCCCCATCACAACCAACTGCTTTACACAGGTTCACTGTCCAATAAGTGCTTTAAAATTTGCAGGTTACTAAAATACAGAAACAAGCTTGTATTATTGAACTTCCGGGTCCATCATCCCAAAATCAAAGTATTTTTTTAAAGGGTTTTGGTTAAATAAGGTCTGTGGTTAACAAGATATTTTCACGTTTTATTTTACAACATAAAATACATCAGTAAAAGGATTATTATACACTGTATTAAAAATAATATATGAAAAGTTGTTTCAACTTAAAAAAAAGTTTGTGCTACTTTAAAACGTTGAGTACAGTCAACTCATACAGCCAAGATGTAGTACAACTTAACAATTAAATTGAGTAAACTTAAAAATAACTATTTATTTTTACTGTGTAGTTCAATTGAAAATAAAATTAAAACTATTAAATAATCATTACTTGAAATAAAATAAATGTTAACAAATTTTTTTTAATAAAACTATATATATATATATATATATATATATATATATTATTTGTTAACATTTAAATTATTTGTTAACACACAGGTGCATCTCAGAAAATTTTAATATGGTGGAAAAGTAAATTTTTTCTTGTACCTTATTTCAAAAAGTGAAAGTTTCATATATTCCTGATTCATTACATGTAAAGTAAAACACTTCAAAAGTTTTTTTTGTTTTAATTTTGATGATTAGAGCTTACAGCTCATGAAAGTCAAAAATCAGTATCTCAAAATATTAGAATATTTACATTTGAGTTTCAATTAATGACCATCTCTACAGTATAAATTCAGGGTATCTCTTGTTCTTTGAAACCACAATAATGGGGAACACTGCTGACTTGGCAATGATTCAGAAGACAATCAATGACACCCTCCACAAAGAGGGTAAGTCACAGAGGGTCATTACTGAAAGGGGTGGCTGTTCAAGGGGTGCTGTATCAAAGCATATTAAATGCAAAGTTGACTGGAAGGAAGAATTTGGGTAGGAAAAGGTGCACAAGCAACAGGGATGACTGCAAGCTTGAGAATACTGTCAAGCAAAGCTGATTCAAACACTTGGGAGTGCTTCAAAAGGAGTGGACTGAAGCTGGAGTCAGTGCATCAAGAGTCACCACGCTCAGACGTCTTCAGGAAAAGAGCTACCAAGCCACTTCTGAACCAGAGACAACGTCAGAAGCGTCTTACCTGGGCTAAGGAGAAAAAGAACTGGACTGTTGCTCAGTGCTCCAAAGTCCTCTTTTCAGATAAAAGTCAATTTTGCTTTTCATTTGGAAATCAATGTCTGGAGTCAGGAGGAAGACTAGAGAGGCACAGAATCCAAGCTGCTTGAAGTCCAGTGTGAAGTTTCTGAAGTCAGTGATGATTTGGGCTGCCATGACGTCTGCTGGTGTTGGTCCATTGTGTTTTATCAAGTCCAGAGTCAATGCAGCCGTCTACCAGGAGATTTTGGAGCACTTTATGCTTCCATCTGCTGACAAGCTTTATGGAGATGCTGATTTCCTTTTCCAGCAGGACTTTAGCACCTGCCCACACTACCAAAACCATTTCCAAGTGCTTTGCTGACCATGATATTACTGTGCTTGATTGGCCAGCCAACATGCCTGACCTGAACCCCGTATGGAATCTATGGGATATTTTCAAGAGAAAGATGAGAAACAGTCGATCCAACAATACAGATGAGCTGAAGGCTCAATAGTGCCTCAGCAGAGCCACAGGCTGATCGCTTCCATGCCATTCCTCACTGATGCTGGAGTTTGTGCTAAAGGACCCCCGACCAAGTATTGAGTGCATAAATGAACATACTTTAAAGAACTTGAACGTTTCTGTTTTGCAAATCCTTCTTTTGATTGATCTTAGGAAATATTCTAATATTTTGAGATACTGGATTTTGACTTTCATGAGCTGTGAGCTCTAATCATCAAAATTAAAACTAAAAAACTTTTGAAGTGTTTTACTTTACATGTAATGAATCTAAAATATATGAAAGTTTCACTTTCTGAAATAACTTTTTCACCATATTCTAATTTTCTGAGATGCACCTGTATACACACACACACACACACACACACACACAAACACAAATAAAAAATAATACAACTAAAACATACTAAAATTTTCAAATGAAAAATGGAAAATATCAAATAAAAACTGATTGAAATTTTTAATAAAAACTATAATAGTATCTGATCAGTAACACCCCACTAGTGTTTTTTAAGCTTTTTGTGTCTGAAAATGTGGTTGTTTGCCAGGGATATTAAACATCACTCACTAATCATTCTCAAAGCCTTGCTTAGTTTATAGTCACAATCTAGAAAACTATTGCATCTCAAACTTTCCAATTTTAAATAAAGATTGGAAGTGTAGTCGGAAGCTATGGTGGTGGTGATGTTGAAGTCATGTGACCATGGTGTAGTTTGTTTATAGTCCACGTTTAGCTATTTAATTTTTGCGATTTTATTTATTGTAGGCTTCAAAATTCATGAAGGTGTTCATTTGTAATGATTATCTTGAGAAAAACGCACATGAATCAAAATTCATACACTACACAGTTGAGCACACAGTGCATAAATACATAGTGCACAAGTGTATAGTGTGCCATTTGGAATGCAACCAGAGTTCACTTGCTCAAATACCTCATTTCCTCTCATACAGGAAACTGTGCCCACTATCAGAAGGGTGGCTGGTGGTACAACGCCTGCGCCCACTCCAACCTGAACGGCGTGTGGTACCGCGGTGGCCATTACCGCAGCCGCTACCAGGATGGAGTTTACTGGGCCGAGTTCCGCGGAGGATCGTATTCCTTGAAGAAGGTCACTATGATGATCCGACCGAATCCAAACACTTTCCATTAGAACGTCACGTGAAGGAAAACGCAAGTCTGATGCGTCATAACTCAACCCCCCCCCCCCCCAAAAGCTGTAAAAAGTGCAATGTTAATGTTTTTTTTTTTTTGTTAATTATTGATTGTTTACTTTGTTACAAATTCATAATATGCAGTCATAGATATGCAAATCCAGAAAGTGCAATCATTTCATGAAGGAGACACAACTCATGTCTTCTTGGGATTCCTCCCAATGGTGTCCAGGCAATGTGGACACTGAAGACCAAGTGAAAATACTAGAAAAACTTCAGTCAGACAAACCTGGCAACTCAGGTTCCACATGATTTGGAAGCTGAACAGCTTTGTGTGCATCCTTACAAGAGTGCTTAAAATGGTCTGTATGTTTATGCGACCTGATCTTAACAGGCATCCGGTCAACTTATTCTTACTGTAAGAAGTCTAACCTTGAAGAACTGTAATTTTGAGTTTACATTAGTGCTATAAAACATGACCTGTGACGTACTAATGGAGGCATTTGAACATATAGATTCTCATTTGATCGGTTTCTAGCATTGACTTCCAAATACAGGGTACGCTACAGTACAATTGTGCCCAGGATTTTGGACATCTTAAACCGTATTTCTGATGCAAAAATTAAACTTCTGTCATAATTTAGAGGTAAATATAGGCTAGTCATAGTCTATGCACCTCTTTACTAGATGAATTTAGCTTAGGAGATGTGAATTGGTACAGTACATTGTGCCTTGAAGTGGACTACATAGGATTTCTCATGCAAAAAAAATACATTTCTGTTGACAGTCAGAGGTAAATCTAGTCATTGTGTATGCATCTATTTTCTCACTCATTTGTAATTTAAAAGGCATGACTTGGTTCAATGAACACCTTTAAACCACAAAAGCAAAGCCTCTGCACAAATCACAAACGCTAATGTATGTCTTGTATAGTATTGTTTTAGTGCAACATTGTGCTCTGCATTCATATGCCCATGAATGATTTCACTCTGGTCCTTTAGACTGAGTGCTGTTTTGAAACCATTTGTATATAGAAACTGTGAGTGAGTGTTTTTATAATGCAAAGTATGGTTGTGTTTTGTACTTACAGAATTTTCCAATAAATTATGTACAGCTACTACGGAGTAAGACCTTTTGAGTTCAGCTGCAAAAAACATACAAGTCTTGCCCTATAGACTACAATACATCATAAACACAACAGACTGAGTTCAAACCTCAATGTTTTCACTTGTACAAGCAACTAAAGGCTCTAAAGGGCCCTACGGGAGACTCAAGAGAGCCCAAGAGAACAGACCCAAACCTTTGCTGCTCAAACTTCAATCATTACAAATGAAAACGTTGTCATTAACATTCGTTTTTTAAATGAGGAAAGGCTTGTAAATGACTGGAAAATACATTACAGTCAAGTATGAAATTATTAAATTGGCATTTGCAAGCCATTTTATTTCTGTAATGTAAAGCAATTGATATTGTTGAGGCAAAATAGAATGCTGGGATTTATTTTATTAATCAGATATGAACTGAATTGTAAAAAGTACAGGTGATCAGAGGGGAAAGTCCTTAGAATAACATGATTGTTGAATCAAGATCAGGAACATATTTTCTATGTTCACCCAAAAATGAACATTTGCTTAAAATTTACTCACCCTCAGGCCTTCCAGAATGTAGATGAGTTTGTTTCGTCATCAGATTTGGCAGAAAGTAGCATTACATCACTTGCTCACCAACGAATCCTCTGCAGTGAATGGGTGCCGTCAGAATGAGAGTCCAAACAGCTGATAAAAACATCACAATAATACACACCACTCCAGTCCAGTAATGTCTTGAGAAGTGAAAAGTGTACAAATGCATCAAAGACATTTTTAACTACATACCGCTACTTCCTCTATCAATAATATTTTTCTTCAGTGAAAACATTGCCTCATCTCAATCAGAAGATAAATATGCACATCACCATTTAGATGTGAAAACAGTACAAATTTGGGACTGTTTGGACTCTCATTCTGACGGCACCCATTCACTGCAGAGGATCCATTGGTGAGCAAGTTATGGAATGCTAACTTTGTTCCAATGAAGAAACATACTACATCTACAAATTTCAAACACATTTTCATTTTGGGATGAACTTACTAAAGAGCTTTTAAGAGAAGTGTGCAACAGATAATGAGAGCTTCTGTGGAATTCTGTCCATGTTTACTGTAAGCAGATTCACATGACTGCAAGTAATGGACAAAAAAAGCAGATGTAAAAGAGAGAACAACACGCTGACTGTTCAGCACGACAGGGCATTTCAAGGGCACTAGGACAATTACATACTCCGAATACCATGTGCTGGGTCACATCAACACATGAAGGTATTAGTAAGTTTATGTATAAAGCATAAGATTGTGCTGGGGTCAGTCAGTTCTCATATTAAACACCCCTTGTTTCATGGTGCATTCTTTTAGGCTTTTTAGTAGGGCTGTCAATCGATTTCCAATTTTCGAAAAACGATGATGTGCTGATTAATATCTAGTTTGCTTCCTAATCTAGTTGTCAAAATATCCTTGCATATTCCGAATATTATTGGCTCAGTGACAAA
Organism: Barbus barbus; assembly: GCF_936440315.1. Classification (NCBI taxonomy): domain Eukaryota; kingdom Metazoa; phylum Chordata; class Actinopteri; order Cypriniformes; family Cyprinidae; genus Barbus; species Barbus barbus. The sequence continues at coordinate 2,382,190 of NC_136733.1, forward strand.
TTGATTTTGTTCCTCTTTTGGAAGTCACTTCTGATAAAAGCACCTGCTAAAACCATAAATGTAAGAACTGTGTTCTTCCACCTTCACTAAATGAACAAATAATTAAAAAACAGCACCACTTTTTAGTCCAAAATAACAATGTCAGAGCCCACAGACATAATGCACACAGGAAGGAAGAAATGTTGTTTCTCAACACTTTTATTGGCCAGCCAATTATTACTGTATTTCAGACCAAATGGCAGATAAAAACTAAAACAGTGGTTTGTCGCTTACATGTCAGACAAACAATCTCTTATTAAAATAGTGAAATTTTTTTGGCCAGAATAAGATGCAAGGTGGATAATACCATGGGCTTCATTAGGCCATTTTTAGGGGGCTTTACCTTAAATTTCTCCTCGGCTCTCCTAAAAATTTTGCGATTAGCTCCATAAACTGTACACAAATTTCATGAGTCCCCTTTAAATTTCATATGAAGCGGCAGACTTCGTCTCCTCCCCGTCTTTCAGTGCACAGAGCGAGAAACAGAGGACCAGGTGTGTGTTTATTGATAGATTGTTATAATATCTGCATCTGTGCAGTTCTTTGTCATAAAAACAGTTTACAAAATGTCACGGGGGAGCAATCGGTTTCCCATCTACTGTAAAGTTTTCGCTGCGTTCACCCCTCGTTACACCACAGCTGTGTCCTTAACACATATGAACACATAAGTTATAAAACGATCATGTTGCTATTTTCATTTGAAAATTTAACTTTCAATATAAAACATATTACTGGGCACGTGGCATTAACTACCATACAGTCATGCACAGAAATGATTAAAGACAGTGACAGACAGTACTTGAGCATAAGAGGTTTGTATACTTGAGCTAAAGAAAGAGGTTTGTACTAGAAATGCAAACAGTAAAATGTTGTGTTTCTACAGTAAACAGGTGTGTGTGTGTTAACAGAAACACTTGTATTTGGCTTATTCAGTACTCAAATGTTATCCAATTCGGTAATTATTTAATAATTTTTATTGTTATACCCTCATTGGGGGCTGAGCCCCCTAAAATGAAAATCGTAGAATCGCCCCAGGATAATACTTTGTTTAGTTAATGATTTTGGTGCATAAATCTACCAACTACATGTCCAAGAACGGCAAGAACATGAGTACATTCTGTCCAAGAAATACTTAGACAAACCTAAAGAAACAGCGCTTGTAACATGTATATAAATCAAACACAGACTACCTGATATGAGCTTTTAATACGTGTATCCCTCCATCTTCACCCAATTTGAGTTAAATCAGAACAGCAGCTGTAAATGGGTAAGTGCTGAGGAATATGAGAAATAGTTTCCATAGCTTCCCCTGATCACTGATATCCTTGTAACAGCACAGAGGGGTTTGGAATCAATTTATTGTTGAGTCTCTAGACTAACTGAGAATCTGTGAAGTAATGAGAACCATACGTCTGTGATCTCTCTGACAGAGTTCAGAGCACAAACAATGGGGTTCAATGTGCATTAGAGTGAGAGAACATGGGAAAACACTGACAAATGCCTAAAATAAAAATAAAAAACTAATCTGAAATGCATGTTTCATATTTAAACGCTGAGAGTACTTGTTCCAAGGAAGATATCATATTGAAAAAGCATGCATTATGCATGCTATCATTATGTTTTAGAAACTTTGTGAAATTACCAAAATTGCCATGATATTCTTTAAAACAAGAGCTCAAGGATTAAATCAGAAATCTAAACGCTGAGAAAACAGAGCTTGTAGATTTCCACACATTTAATGAAACAATACAATTAAGTACAAACATTTATCCCCACGAAACATGAACAATTTCTATATTCTTACGTAAACTGCGGCGTTGAATTGAACGTGACATTTTACATCAGAATGTTTTCATGAATGATTTAGCTAGACACACATCTGTTCATGAATGAAATGTATTTATGAAACGATGACTCAATGTCTCAATATGTTCAAATGTCCAAATGAGATACATTACACGTATAAATATAGACATAAGTCGTCTTTTTCAAGCTTTTATGAATCTCTAAAAAAGAATCAGGTACTAATAAAACGTACCATAATACAGTTAAATAATATCAATATATGCACTGCCGTTCAAATTTTTTTTCAAAGAAATTAATACTTGTATTCAGCAAGGATGCATTAAATTGAAAGCATCCTGAATGCAGTAAAAAACTAAACAAAAAAACATTCTTCATAATCACAAATACATTTATATTGCAAGTAAATGTTGTTTTTTGAACTTTCTATCCAAAGAAATATGTTTTTCACAAAAATACGAAACAGCACATTGATAATAATAATCATGTTTCTTGAGCATCAAATCAGTATATTAGAATGATTTCTGAGGATCATGTGACACTGAAGACTGGAGTAATGATGCTGAAAATTCAGCTCTGCATTACAGGAATAAATTATTTATTAAAATAAATGGTTATTTTAAACTGTAATATTATTTCACAATATTACTGTTTTTAAAGTGTTTTGATCAAATAAATGCAGCCTTGGTGAGCAGAAGAGACTTCTTTATAAAACATAAAATTCGTACCAACCCCAAATTTTAAACGGTAGTACTGTAAATGTTGCATGACAAGCAAATTCATCTGAGTACATGCTACTTTTGAACAGCTGACATTGCAGAAAGATTTCCATATGATGTATTTACAGAATCTACCAGCAGGGGCAAACAGGACGGCAGTAACCAGACAAACCCTGATCCCTCGGTCAGTCAAATGTTAAAAAGATCATTCTTCCGGTTCATTTACACCACTGGAAGGTGAAGTAAAGCACGTTTGGAGAGAGCAGACAGATGAGGACTCACCCAGGTAAGGGATGCAGGGCACCATCTTGAGGGAGCGGATGTACTCTCTCATCCTGGCACAGTTCTCATCTTTGGAGGTCAGATAGTCCAGCTTCTCAAACGTTGCCTTGTCCTTCCGACTGATCAGCTGAAGGAAAGCAGGAAAGTTGCGGCACTGATCAGAAGCTACTATAAACAATAATTCAACACCAATCCTTCTCCATTTTCATGTTTCTTAAATATGACTAACATGATTGTTCTCAGCTATAAATAAGAGTGCAGCGCTCCATTTAAAACATTTGACCATGTTTAAATCAATTCTGCACACCATTTTTTTTACCCAAAAATCAGCACAGAAAACATGAAGTCTGCAGAATCCATTATATGCATTTTTGAATTACAGTGTATAGTAAGTTATAAACCAAAAGCATTTGACAGTTTTACTTGAAACTTACATGTGTAATTCTGTTACTTGCCATTTCAGTTTAATTATCTGTGAAATTTAATAGCAATATCTGAGTGAAAATATTTAAAAAGTAAATCCGACACATTTTTCTTTCCAAGCATAGATCAAAAGCCAGATCTGAACATCTGATGGCTCAACATAGGTCTCAAGTCTCATATGGACTTATTTTTTAGCTTGATGCCCATTTACATTCATTAAATGGGAATGAGTGGCTGAGGACTGCAGGTTACAGAAGATTTAACCCTCTCTTTTTGATAAAAATCTGGATACTTGTGTTGTGGTTTACATGTAATTCACCAGAAATCAACACTGAAACACATGAAAGAATCATGTAAACAAACAAACAAACAAACAAACAAACAAGAACTCTACTGCAGGTTGTCAGACATAAAAAAAGACATATATATTATAATATAATATATTTTTATGTTAAAAATCAACTGCACAGACAAAATAATAATAAAAAAGTTATTTTTTTTATCAAATACTTTGTGACTATTTGTACACCGAAGTGAAAATAACCACAACTAAGTTTAATTAATATCCAACATTATTTGTACTTAGTAGAATTTATTGTTATTTGTACTTGCCTTCTTATGTCTAGTTCTCAAACCCTTATGAGGGTAAAATGGGTTTCTCACACTTTTCAGAGCTACAACAGACAAGTGACTAAGATCCAACAAACCATCAACCAAAAACATCCTTTCACAGATTTCTTTCTGACAGTGAAACTCAAACAGATGAAGAAACATTGAATTCTTCATCTGACAAGTCTTCAGTTTCAAGTGAACTGAGTTTAAAGTTTCACAAGCTCTCATGCAATTCATATTTTATGTTTGGCAAGCTACAATAAAAGGTTTTTTGATTTTTACCAGACTCTGCTGTTTTTCAAAGCCTTGATTTTTGGCAAATTGCTTGGAAACCAATGGAGGTCAATTTGACCCCTAACAAAATCGATGTAAGCAAAATTCGTAAAATCTTTCCAAAACACTTTGCGTTGAAACATTTCATGAATATGCATGACCCTTAATGAGAACAAATGGTTAAAACAGCATTTCAAGAGGCTTAAAAATCGAATGTGGGACCCTGAATAAGCACAGCTGGTGGTTCATAAAGAGGGACCTTCTCAACACACAGAGCAAATGCAAACAAATGGCTTCTAGCAGCCCGTCTCGAGTGAATGAACAACCTGCGGATCAGAGAAGAATTGAAAACCAAACGGAACAATTGCAAAACATCTAAACATTTGGGCTTGCTTTTCCCAATAGGTTTAATAGTTTATACTGAACCTTTGCCCACCCAGCTTCTTACAAAATACAACCAAAAACTCCAAAGCCAAAGCAAGTATATGATGCAAAACTCAGGAGACACTCGCGCCTCCATACATGTGCCTCATTAATAATGACTCCGGCCATGAGGTCACGCCATGAGCTCATGGAAGCCGCAATCTCATTGGTTTACGAGGCTCTGGGGGAAAATGCTAAAGGCTTGTACATTTGCAGTGGTAAATACCTCATGATGGGAAGAAATAGACACATTTGAAATTCCACTGACTACTGCAGAAAACTGCAGGCAAATCACAGAGCTGTGGAGCACTTGAGCTCAAGACGTTGACAAGGAAACATCAACACGCAAATCAAGGAACTCAATTCAGACAACAGCTCTACAAAAAAAAAAAAAAAAAAAAAAAAAAAAAAAAAAAAAATGCTAACACATACGTTATTGGCAAAAGGTCTCAGAATTAATTAAGTATACAATACTGTTCAAAAGTTGTTTTTGAAAGAAGTCTCCTATGCTCAGCAAGGCTGCATTTATTTAGTCAAAAATACAGCAAAAATTGTGAAATATTTTTGCAATTCAAAATACCTGATATCTATTTGAATATATTTTAAAAGGTAATTTATTCCTGTGATCAAAGCTGAATTTTCAGCATCATTACTCCAGTCTTCAGTGTCACATGATTCTTCAGAAATCATTCTAATATACTGATTTGCTGCTCAAGAAACATTTCTGATTATTATTAATGCTGAAAACAGTTGCGCTGCTTCATGTTTTTGTGGAAACATCAGGATTTCAGGAAATCATATCAGGAATTCATAAAAAGAACAGCATTTATTTGAAATAGAAATCTTTTGTGACATTATGAATGTCTATATATTGTCACTTTTGATCAATTTAATGCATTCTTGCTAAATAACAAATAAATAAATCTTACTGTTTGGCTGTTTATTTATTTATTGATTTTATTTATTTATTTAGCTAGTTTACATACATGAAAAAGTGTACAAAAAGTATCTTCTAAAACAATACTTTTAAGTGTCTGAATTTTATTGTAATTTAATTGTACCGATAATGATTGATACATGCAAATGAAATGGTTAGGGTTGATCAGAGAAACACAATTATTTTAAATTTTACATCCAACTAGACAATTACTTTTAGACTTATTCATTTAGCGGATACTTTTATCTAAATTGACTTAAACTGCATTCAAAGTTGACATTTTATCACTTCATGCATTCTCTAGGAATCGAACCCATGACCTTGGCATTTCTAATGCTATGATTTTACTGTTCCAGCTGCAGGAATGCACCTTAACATTTTCAGAAGAAACCATAAATAGCTTTGTTCTAATCACTAACCTTTAGTACTGTATGAGAAATAGTAATAGGTATGATTGTCCAAATACCACTAAGTGTGCAAGTACTGTAATACAAAAAGTCTTCACTTGGTAGGTGGAAATGTCAATTACATGGATATAATGTAAAAGGCGCACAGGGGGATTGGTGGAAAAAACTACTGCACAAGAGGAAATTTCCTTCAATTCATGTTCAGACAGTGCAGACAGCCTGCTAATACTGTATATCACTCCACAATGACATGACCCTTTCCCAACATGCAAGCCGACAAATATCCTTTTGGTGGCTGCATAGGAACATTTTTATGATGGGATTTCAGACTAAGCTAAATGGACATCAGATAGCAAAGCTAAAGAAAGCTGAGGACCAAAGCTATAAAGACATACAGTAACTCAACTCACCCAGCAAGGAAACTTAGAGTGAGCCGATTAAGTGGAATATGGAATGGTATATGAGGAATGGGATATGAAATCGGGATAGACAGCATCTTGGTTTTATAGTTGGCAGCGAGATAAGAAGTTTCGGAAGACATTGTGTCATGTGTCACATTTTTGGTGAGCAGATTTGATTGAGATGGAAAATGTGATGGATGAATCTGCGTGAGGTGGAGAAGGGATGGCGTATGATTTCCATTGAGAATATGGATGGATTACAATGGAAGAGGAAGCGGTCAGGACCTATAGGAAACACGGGTGTACACACACACACACACACACACACACACACACACACAGGCCTCACTGCTTGGAATCGTCAGATATGCTTACATGAACTGCGAACATACAGGAAAAAGAGACACAAATGATTTGAACACACATAACCATAAACCAAAAGAACAGAGACGATGACAAATGATTTAATTTCTGATTTGGATTTTGGAATAACAAATTAAAATAAAAAAAAATTTTTTTTTGACAACAACCAGGTCTTAACTTCAATTAAACATTTCATAAGAGAATCAAGGGCATTTCCATCATTGTTCTTAAAGGGCATATAAATTTGTGTGTCATCAGCATAAAAATGGAAAGTAATTCAATATTTACAAAAAAAAATCGACCCTAAAGGTAAGATATATAACGAGAATAAAATAGGGCCGAGAATAGACCCTTGAGGAACCCCGCATGTCAGTGGTACAGAGGATGAAAAAGTTTGACCAATGCTGACAGAAAAACTCCTATTCCTATAAGAACGATCCAAACTAATCGAGAGCAGAACCCTAAATGCCAACCACCTCTTCAAGACGGGAAATAAGAATCCCATGGTCTATTGTGTCGAATGCTGTACTAAGGTCTAAAAGCATAAGACCCACAGAGTGCCCTGAATCCCTTGATAATAATATATCATTTAGTACTCTTAACAGTGCAGACTTGGTACTATGGTAGGCCTTAAAACCTTGTTGAAAAACCTCATAAACAGCATTCTAATCCGAAAAGCTCTGCAATTGAGTTAGAACAATCTTCTCTAAGATCTTAGACAAAAAAGGAAGTTTTAAAATAGGTCTAAAATTGTACAACACAGTTTTATCCAAATTTGGCTTTTTTTAAAAAAGAAAGAGGCTGCAAAACAGCATTCAACGATGTTTCAGCGATAATGGCACCACACCAGAAACAAGGCTACCATTAATAATAGACAAAATACTAGGGCTAATAATGTTGAATAGCGTCTTAAAGTGGAAAAATAAAAAAATATACAATGGACCGTTAGTAGGTTTCATCCAACCTACAATCTCAATCAATGTTGCAAGAGATACAGGCTCGAACTGAGCAAGTGCAGCAGAGCACACAGCAGGAACAAGAAAGTCACTATTGCAGTTAAGAATTTCAGACCTAATTAACATGATCTTATCTATAAAAATTAAAGTAATTTAAAGTATTAAATTACTCATCAGTAAAAGTACTGACCCCTGGGTTAATCACAGAATTTATGGTACGAAATAAAACACCAAGCTTATGATGATTGTTAATAAAGTCAGAAAAATATTTCCTTTTTGCCCTGATAAGCGGAGAGAGACTCCTTATAAATCTCATATGACACCTGCAATTTATCCCTCTTCCACTTGCACTCAGCTTTTCTGCAAGCCTGTCAAAAGTCCCGAGTGACCTCATTAAGCCAGGGCTCAGATGTAGGCTTATTAGTTCTAATTCTTACAGGGGCAACAGAATATAAAATGGAAGAGGATGAGTAATTGAATAAATTCAACAGCAACTCCACATCCAGGTGAGTAGGGGAATTCTCCAAAGTTGTCGTAGAAGGAGCCCTGATGCACAGATGTTCAAAACGTTCAGCAGAAGTAGAGTCAACTTTACGAACATGGCAGGATGAAACAGATGAATTACTTATTTCGTGACTGAAAGCGATCTCACACGTGACTGCTTTATGATCTGAAAATGCCACATCATCCAGGAAAATTTTACAAACTGACCATAAGACAGACATAAATATCAAATAGATATATATACAGTATCTTACAGAAGTGAGAATATTTTTATAAATATTTTATTATATCTTTTCACGTGACAACACTGAAGAAATGACTCTTTGCTACAATGTAAAGTAGTGAGTGTACAGCTTGTATAACAGTGTAAATGTAACTAAAAAAAAAAAACTCAACACACAGCCATTAATGTCTAAACCGCTGACCACAAAAGTGAGTACACCCCTAAGTGAAAATGTCCAATTTGGGCCCAATTAGCCATTTTCTCTCCCCGGTATCATGTGACTCATTAGTGTCTTAAGGTCTCAGGTGTGAATGGGGAGCAGGTGTGTTAAATTTGGTGTTATCGCTCTCACTCTCTCATACTGGTCACTGGAAGTTCAACATGGCACCTCATGGCAAAGAATTCTCTGAGGATCTGAAAAAAAGAATGGTTGCTCTACAATCTAAAGATGGCGATAAAACGGAGTGATAAAATCGTGAATCGGCCTAAATATCTACCATGTCTTTTTTTTTGCTACCTTGAAAGGCTTTGTCTTTCTAGTTTGGCTGTAATGCTCAGACAACTTGTAAAACTAAAATAGTAAAACCAACATGACAAAGAATCGTGATAAAATCGTGATAAAATCGTGATATTTCTAAAAAAAATCATGATATGATATTTTTTCCATATCGCCCACCCCTACTGTGAATTGAATGTTCATTTCTCTACCATAAGCTGTCTCCAAAGGCGTTTCAGAGAATTTGGCAGTACATCCAACCGACCTCACAACCGCAGACCACGTGTAACCACACCAGCCCAGACCTCCACATCCAGCATCTTCACCTCCAAGATCGTCTGAGACGAGCCACCCGGACAGCTGCTGAAACAAGCGGTTTGCATAACCAAAGAATTTCTGCACAAACTGTCAGAAACCGTCTCAGGGATGCTCATCTGCAGGCTCGTCGTCCTCATCGGGGTTTCGACCTGACTGCAGCTCGTCGTCGTAACCGACTTGAGTGGGCAAATGCTCACATTTGATGGCGTCTCGCACTTTGGAGAGGTGTTCTCTTCACGGATGAATCCTGATTTCACTGTACAGGGCAGATGGCAGACAGCGTGTATGGCGTCGTGTGGGTGAGCGGTTTGCTGATGTCAACGTTGTGGATCGAGTGGTCCATGGTGGCGGTGGGGTTATGGTATGGGCAGGCGTATGTTATGGACAATGAACACAGGTGCATTTTATTGATGGCATTTTGAATGCACAGAGATACCGCGACGAGATCCTGATGCCCATTGTTGTGCCATTCATCCACGACCATCACCTCATGTTGCAGCATGATAATGCATGGCCCCATGTTGCAAGGATCTGTACACAAGTCTAAATACTATAAACTTCTGCTCATAAAATTGTTGGAAATAATACGAATGTGTAAATAAAGTAAACGTAGCGCATAAAGCATTCCCAAATGTGCGTTAAATTCACAGCACATTCAGAGATGGTCTAATCTCTGAACGATAAACTTTAAAAAATGTCCATCTTTCTTCTGCAATTTTCTTTTTCATGTGTTTTCAGGCTGAAATATGACTGGAACATTTTTTGACAGGTTTCGTGAGATTTAGCCACTTTCTTCGACAGTGTCCAAAAATCGGGATATTAAAAGCAATTGAGAATGACTTATAAAAATTTGCATGCGTTTTTATTTAATGGACTACAACAAATGGTTTGTGTCATTACATGCCTCACAGATGCCTGTTCCCACCGCAATCATTAACGTTCAACGCAGGGAAGAACTGACATGAGGAATCCTGGCAGAAAGGCCTTTATTCCACCATCACACATGAAAGCGGACACGCCAGAGAGACGATCAATGGAAACACTGTCAGATGGATTAACAGCCAGTGTAACGTCTAAATACAACAAACCAGGCTTCTGAAATCGAGCTTTGACTGTCTGTCAATTAAAAAGCCAAAGCGCTTTCAGGTCCAAAAAAACATCGCTCCAAATTTAAGATGAGATACAAGAGTAGCTTTCTGCTCGGAAACCAAAATTCAGAGCTGAAGAATTTGTTCCAGTACAATTCCTGAATTTGAATTGATCTGGTTACAACATGCAGGACTGGATTCGAAATTGAAATTAGAATGATGGGAAGTGGAATTTAAAAGATTTGAATTTTTAAATCTGACCATGATGTTGAGACCATGCACAGTACACACTCGTAAGTTCCAACCGCATTTAAACGCGGTAGTGAATTCCCTATACTATTGTTTCAAGTGTGAATTTAACAGAACTCTCAAAACTTGAATATAACTCTGACGCATTTAGCACCCGCTATTTTTAACCAATGTATTATTACAGAAATCAAAGTCTCGTTATGTTTTGAGATTTTAACTAAACCACCGTCAGAACCATCGCATTTTGTTTATGTTTGAAGAGCTACTGCATAGAGCGCACTATTGAAATGTTGTCATGTCCACTTATTATAAGTGATGCTTATTAAGTGTCTTTGGAGTTGTTGTTTGGGCTCAGCTCAAAAAGCAAACCAAATTATGGAGTTAATAAAGTAGGATTTCTGGTAATGCGGCTTATTTCCAAAATAATGTGTTTGGATTTGAGATTATTATGGGTTTGTTCTTTATATGTTCTAGCAAGATTTGGCAACACTAATGAGTCCAAATGTACCCTGTGATTTCTTACACTGCACATACAGAAAAGACATTAACAACTACTTGTTCAGTTCGGCTCTGTACACACTGCATAGCATTTCTGTAAATGCAGTTGCCGCTAAATGAATTTTTCTTCGGTTGTAGAATGTGGCTGTCAGTCCCGTAAATTACTGAACTGTGTGTAGAGAACAGGATTAAGCACTAAAAGGTGAACTGACAACCGGATTTGGCTGCAGTGTTTACGTGGCCTTTGGTTGGTTGTATATGAGTGGACGGTCAGTATGGGGAAGTCTGACCACCTGACATCTGCCTGACAGAGTCCAGCTGCTCAGGGAGCAGTTCAGGACAACAGCCTGGAGTTGTGTGTCAAACTATGGAGCTGAATGCTGAGCCGTTGTCCACAAACAAACCGCATTCTCTCAGATGTGTCCAGATGAGAGAGAGCAGTGCAGAATGAAGGCTGACATCATCACGATGACGTTGCTCTTAAATCATCCGTTTGTTTCTCTTTGCATATGTTTCCATTCAGAACTGAATTGAGAAAGCTTTTTAAATTACAGTTTAGTTCCTGAATTTGAATTATGGCAAACTGGATGCAAAATTGCAATTTGAATATGAATCTAACACGATAGAATTAAAAGAAAGAAATTAAGAAATTCACTGGAATTTAAACAAAAAATACAATCTTTGAATATAGGCTTCAAAAAAACTTGTTTGAAAGTTTTGGAAAATGTTTAAACAAACAAATGAAAGCAAGCATGCAAGAAAGAAAAAAACTTTTTAATCTCACAATTTGGATTTTTTTCCCTTCACAATTTTCGGAATTCTGTCACAAAAAAAAAATGCTACTTTATCTCAATTCTGACTTTTTTCTTGCAATTGTGAAATTATATCTTACAAATCTACTTCTCATCTCGGAATTCTCAGTTTACATCAGTTATAAAAATATAATATCATGAAAAAAGACAGAATTGTGAGATAAAAAATATTTGTTTGTTTGTTTTCCTGTCAGAAACAGGCTTCCATAAGAGCAAAACTTCAAATAATCAAACATTTTAATGAAAAAAATAAAATAAAATCACTGGAGAAATTAAAAGAAACCTGTCACGCTGCAGAGTTTAATCGCCGTTTTGTCACTTTTAGAGAATTTGGTATTTTCTTACACTGCAGTACATGGCAGCACTAAATACGAAGCATCCAAGTCCTGCAACCAAGTCCTTTTTGAGGGAAGTCTGTTCACTCGGTGGCCAAATAATTTAGAAAGCGAGACTTATTCCGTCATATTGCGTGTTGCACTTTCTCCCATTCAAAGTAATATGAGTGCACCGTCTTGGCATTTGTGTAGTCTGTGATGCAACACTACACACAAGTATTGCACATCATGTTGCTCTACCAAAAAAAAAACAACTTTGCAGATCGTCAACCTGTCCGCCAGGAAACCACTAGAGCTTATGGGATGAAGCATACATTGATCAAAACCCAAGACGAATCAAGTACAACCATGGGACCATATTTATCTGCGAGTGAGATTTTCTTGCATGCAAAAATTAATAAATAAAACTAATGTCCACAGAACTCTAACCTTCCTCATCAATGAAGCCTGTAATGCAGCTAACAGAGTTTCTGGTAAAAGTCAGTGCTCATTTAAATCACGGTTTTGGAAAACAGTCGTGCTAGTGGTAGTTCTGGGCTTTAGGGTGTTGAAAGCGGATATACCATGTTTCAGGTGGTTTCAGCATGCCTAACATCGAATATCAGCCAGTATTTGCTCAATCTGCGTTTCAAATCCATTTTCTCAGTGCCAGCTGTTGAAAAGCTCTCGAACGACAGGCTAATCCTGCCGGAGAACACTGGATAATCTTTCTTCTGCTTTTTTAAACAACAGTAGGGATTGAAATGACCGTTTTGCAACAAAGCCACTATAAAGTCCTATAAAGCACCATAATGGAGTGACAGAGCAGGAAAATGTGTGCAGGACCTGGCAAAAGCATCCGGAGGTCTCTGGCTGAGAGAGCAGGTGTAAGGAAAGACGCATCGGTTGCTGGTAACTAGGGGATAAAACAAGCGCTACTGGTCCCTCAAGACTAATTAGACATGGGCTGCTTTCAATACAGTACAGACAAATCACATCCAGCTCATACTTGCAGATGGGCTGTAAAGTGTGTTAGCTAACCATGTAATACTTTCCTGTTTTCTCCAGTAATGCTTGCCAAAATTCACCATTCAGCATTGTGGATGGTTGAGGTATCATTCATGTAGCACACATGAGCCGTGTTTGCACTGTCGGGCCAAAAGCTGGCATGCTAGTGCGTGCCAGGGCCAGCCGCGTTTCCACTGTCACTTCCGGGGCTTGATCGTACCTCGTCAATGCTTCCTCGGGGCCAACGGCCGGGGTTTTTTGGCCCGACGAAAACCTTGCACCAAAGCAGGCCAGCTGGGGCTAGAGGTGTGGTTATGAACAAAGACGGAGTTTCTCCGTGTCTGGAGAGTGTCAGTGCCGCAGATCATTTCATACAGTTAACAGCTCAAAACTCACAGACAGCAGTGAGTGCTTGAAATAACTTGATCCGATGTGGATTATGATCACCTTACAAGGCAGAAATATTTATAAGCAATGCAAAAACTATGCATGCTAGCCATTAACGTTACCATAGTAAACATGGTAAGTACGACCGCTTGAAGAAATCAGACATCAGCTTCTCATTCTCTATTACAATTGTGTATTTATTTAGTAGGCCTAACATTTTATCTGTCATAAGTCTCGTCTCGAGACTTTAGCTCCGAATATGTCATAAAACATAATGTTTTTTGTTTGGGAGCTCCCTCTGGTACTCAGGTCGTATTTTTGATGGAAAAATATAGAAATTATAATTCTTTCTAAATGTGATGTATAGGCTATACTATGACTACAAATAAACAGAAACAGACTCGACTGAATAAGTATTTGTCCTCTTTCTTTTGTGAAAAAGCAGTTCACATCGCTATTTCTGTGTGACTAATTTTCAATCCTTATAAATTAATTCATTATGATCAATTTATCGCTTAATAGGCTATTGTAAAACAACGCTGCTTTTGGATTTAAATCTTTAACAAAACATGCAAACAAACGGCCGCTTTTATCATGTTCGTTTTGTGATGGAGCTAGTTGACTTCTGATCAGTTTTCTGATAATTTCTCTTTGTTGGTGAAGTGATGGGGTTGCATGACGTTGTTCCAGAGAGGTGTGTAAAGGGCGGGTTTTAGTGAAGCGCAGCGGAGCTTCTGGCCCGACAGTGGAAAAGCGGCTATGGTGTGTGACGAGTTACAAGCCAGTTTAATACGAGCCGTTAGTGTTCAAATCACTAATCATAATACTGAGTCCAAACCAGACACGATACTGAGCTAAAAAGCTAAAGCAGGGCTGTCAATCAAGGCTATTATTGTTAACTAGAACTATTAAAAAACATTTTTGTTCACTGAAATAAAACTGTATGACTTTATAAATGACAATAAAATCTAAATTATAACAAAAACTGAACATAAATAAAAATTGAAAACTAATAATAATAATAATATTAATAACAATAATAAACCAAATAATATATAAAATATGGACCAAGCACCATTTAATCCAAATATCCACTTAATCTTTCATATTTGGCCATTTCTTTAGGACAGAAATGCTATAGCCGCTGTAATTAAATGAATGTGGACATCAAAACATGTAAACTCAGAGTGAGGTTTGAGCTTTTATTTTGAAATCGTGATGTATTCTCCTGTGTTTGTGTAGATTTATAAATGATTTACCTTACAAATCTGATGCTATGTTCCCAGATGAAGGTTATAATAAACCCAAACTCACAACAGCATGCAGAGATGGAGTTTGAGACGCTCCTCATGTAAATGATAACAGTTTCTGTGTTACTACTGTGAACGAACGTGTGTAATCTACGCGCATGGAAATAATTAAAGCACATATACTGTGTTAGAACTGCATCACATATAATTATTTAATTAAATCATAGCATTTGTGAATTCACAATTATGCTTAATTATGATTTTTAAATGGGTTTAATATATCATGCAGCCATGGAAAATAGTCTAATAATGTGTTGTTTTTATGTAATTATGGATTCTCGTCCGTGAAATGCGCCATTTTTAAAAATCGACGAATCGCGACAGCCCTAATTGTAAAATGTAATTTATTTCTGTGATCAAAGCTGTATTTTCAGCATCATTACTGCAGTCTTCAGTGTCACATGATCCTTTAGAAATCATTCTAATATACTGATTTACTGCTCAAGAAACATTGTGGAAACAGCAATACATTTTATTTTTCAAGATTCTATGATGAATAGAAAGTTCAAACAAACATTCTAAATTACCTTAACGTCATATTTGATCAATTTAATGCATCATCGCTGAATAAAAGTATTAATTTCTTTTGGGAGGAAAAAAAACTGATCCCAAACATTTGAACAGTAGTGCACTTAATAAATGTCATGTGATAAATCCAGATGTAAAGTGAGATTCTGTCCTTAATTGCTGAAATATACATGTTGATTGTTTGTTCTAGTCTCCTAATTTACTTTAGGGCCACTGTACATGAGGTATTAACCAAACCGAGGAATGAGGGTGAGTAAATGATCATTTTCATTTTTGAGTGGAATTTCCCTGTAAATGTGGACAGATTAATTGCTTTTCCTTGGAAACCTGTTGCATCACACCTATAGTGAGGAATTCATTTTTTGTTGTTGTTCCCTTGACATCATAGTTTATGTGCAATCCCTTGCATATTATACATAAATCAGATACGTTCATATTTATTAAGCCGTACATAAACGAATCCCTCCCACCCACGTCACCTCGACCAACGCCAAACCTCCGGCGCCACAGACCTTCTCGACGGCTGCAGAACAGCTTTTAAAGGACAAAGTGTCCCTGGTGCTCTTCTAAGGGTGGACGCACAGGGCCATAAACCTGCCAGCAGAGTTGATCTTGGCATCATCTGCAGCCAACACAGAGGTAAGTATCACTGAACTAAACCTGCAGCTAAAAATCATTAACGAAACAGCACAAAACACTGCATTTTGAAGAGTCATTGCGTTAAAGATGCATTATGGATCAGACCAATGGATCCAAATTGGTCCAAAAGGGTAGTTTCAAATCCACAGGCAGTGTAACGTTACCTATCTTTTGGCTAAATTTGAAGGCAATAACATATAGAAGCCAAGTTGCAATTTTTTATATGAGAAAAAAGTCAGAATTACAAGATATAAACTCAGAATTCGGATTTATTTCTTGCAATTCAAAAAAATTAAAAGCTCAAATTGTGAATGAAAAAAAAAAAACTGAACTGTGAGATAAAAAGTCACAATTACCTTTTTTTTATTTGTTTTATCCAGTTGCAGAAACAAGCTTCCATAATAACTAGAAAACTTCAGTAAAATATCACATCATACAAGTAATCATAAAACAAAAAATATAAAAAAATTAAAGGCAGATGGAGTGAGAGAAATGTTGATTATAAGTACACTATAATTATATTTACTGTACATGATTATAAATATACTATGTAATGAAATGAAAAAATAAAATCGCTAGTAATATTCACAAATAATTACAAATAACGCATTGAATTAAAGCGAAATATGAAAGTAGAAAGACTGAAATGGTATTTGTTTTTACTTCAATAATCATTCTTTATTTATTATGTATTTATTATTAATGTACTGGAGTAACGGCTGCTGAAAATTCAGCTTTGCATCACAGGAATAAATTAGATTGTAAAATATATTTACATATAAAACAATGATTTTGAAGTGTAATATTTCAGAATGTTACTGGTTTTACTGTATTATTAATTAAATAAATAATAAAAAAACATTTAAAAATCTTACTGACACTAAACTATTTAATGGTAGCGTACACCCACCACATCCTTTCTGTTCAGGTTTTTTGCTTTTATAGTAAAAACAAATTATAATTTTATTTTATTTTAAATTGATTTTAATTGCACTTCCTTAAATTCAAATGCGAATTTTGAATTCTGTGTTAGCTCAAATTCAAAATCAAAAACGGAACTGGAATTTAAAACGCATTCTAAATTCGGTTCTGAATGGCGCACAGTCCTGTAGGACACTTAAAAAGCTTTTAATTTCAGTTCAATTGGGACGCTGCTTTTGAAGGCGGTATAGGCAGCAGTCAGCGAGGCCAATCAACAGGTTTTGAAACACAGCCGTTGAGCGGTGACCAAAATCAAATGGCAAATACATTTCTAATTCTTCAAAGGTCATACTGTTCATTGAATGAAAGTGCAGGAAATTATTCATCTGCTATTTTAATGACGAACACATCCTAAGAGCATCATTTCTTTCCATATTTCAAACATCTGTTAATTGTTAGGGGAAGCGGTCATCTGGCCTCAGACATGAAGTGTAAGAGGATCCAACGGCAAACGCCAAAAAACACACACCCAGACATTCAGTCCTCAACCTCAAAAGCTCCTGTATGCTTCCAGACTCAAACAAAAGCACCTGATGTCGCTGGCGTGACCCAGCAATCAGTCAATTCTTGACTTCTACTAGAAGCAGTGGCAAAAAACAAAAAGAAAAAGAATGAAAAAAATCATTTTCAATGTTTTCCGGTTCTATGCTGGAGTGAAAAGTTCAATGTTGCCCTGCTGCTGTCATGATCATCCTGATCGATAGTGGCAGAAAGAACAGCATGATCAGACATCCGTCACTAAACTGCTCATTATCAAGCGATTAAATTTCCAAAATGGAGACTCGCTAAGCACAAAAAGTGAGAAATAAACTGGTTTTGGCAAGTTTTTACTAGCCAGCTGGCCCAACTTTTTGGAAACTGCAACATAATACATGACTTCATATTCAATACATGGGTCAAAAGCCCCCAAAACTAATTTACTGTCATTTTAAATCTTTAAATCATTTAAAATATAATTACATTTAATATGACCACTTCTCTTTTATACATTTGAATAAGTACAGGTATATTGAATAAGTATGCCGTTTCATTTTCACGTAAATATATATCTTACGCTGAATGAAGATGAACATTAATTCACAAATATTTGGATTAAAAGTAAATTAAATTAAATATTAAAGTAGACATCATTTGCATTTAATGTGCTTTCTGTGAGTATAAAATCACTTTTGTCAATTTAATTTGATGCAGAGACCAAAATGGGACGTCTCGACTTTGACCCACATGATTTAACGCAATACTGTGCAAGAACGACAGTCTAACAATCCCTGTTATGTTTTAATATGATGCAAGTGGATACAAATCCAAGAAATGCAAATGGTCTTGCAAAACAAAAACATATTTAAGGAAATTTTGCCAAATACAGTGAAATTGTCTCAGTTCATCCTTCTTTTGTGTGATACGTTACGGAGCGTTTGTACCAAACTGATGTAGTTTACACTATTGTTCAAATGTACAGTCATTTTTTAAATAAACTTTTATTCAGCAAGGATGCATTTTCCCAGGGAAAGCAAGAGCTGATAAAAATGTAAAAAAAAAAAATACTGTAACTTGAATGCAATGTAAGTCGCTTTGGATAAAAGTGTCTGCTAAATGCATAAATGTAATTGTAATAATATTTCATAATATTACTGATTTTACTGTATTTTTTACCAAACAAATGCAGCCTTGGTGAGAATAAGAGACTTTCAAAAACATCAGAAATTCTGAAGTATATTGCATTTCAAACAGTTGCTACCTTCAAAGGACCATTTTTTGCTTTCGGTTTTCATCCCAGTTTCTACATAACTTTGATTTCATCCAAAAATTTTCATTTGGGATCATCACTAGTTATGACTAATGTTTTCTGCAATCTACACTTATTGAAAGCCATTCAGTATACAGTAGGATGAGAAAAGTGTTATGTTTGGATTCCACGTTTCTAAGTTAGATCTTAAAGAGCAACTTTCCATTTTAAACGACAGACGCTTGTGTTAAAAACCATCAGTTTCAAAGTGAGCAGGGGAAAATAATTACAGGACTAAGTGAGCAAAGTGTGGAAAACGTAATTATTGTGATGTATGAGCAACACATTTGTATAATACAGACATTGTGATTAAACAGCCAAAGGTTTGAGGTAGGGGTGTGCGATATGACGATTTTTGATCGTGGACGATAAAAATGTCTCCACGATCTGCTTTTGAAGAAATATCGTAGTATCGCGCTACCGCGCACATTGTCAAATACAGTTCTGGTCTCCGTCTCTATATACTGTACAACACGACATACAGCAGTAGAGTTACTCAGACAGGACACTGCACTTATTCGCGATCGCAAAAGTACATTATTTGCATACAAGCCTTGCTGGTTAAATGTTTAATTCGCGCGCTGGTCTGACGTGCGCTTGTTCTGAGCGCATACACCTGAAGCACGCGCACTAAAACGCCTGTCTAACAGCGCCTGATTACTCAACTAACTTATCTTTTGAGCTAATACTGTCAAAACACACAAGGTTTACATACAGACTGAGTTGGTTATCTCTAAAATGAAAGTAAATAGTTAAGAGAGAAACGGATGCGTGCCTGTACTGTATATTAGATGCGTGCAGCTCTTAAAGGGACAGGACACTAAACATGCTGTCGACTGTCATTAAAGGGATAGTTCACCCTAAAATTGAATTTCTGTCATTATTTACTCAGTGGAAAACCAAACAGTTGCTGGTCTACATTGACTTTGATAGTAGGAAAGAAAAATCCTATGGAAGTCACTGAGGACCAGCAACTGTTTGGTTTTCCACCTTCTTCAAAATGGCATTTATGTTCAGCAGAAGAAAGAAACTCATTCCGGTTTAAAACAACTTTTGAGTAAATGATGATATAAAAATAAAACATTATGACAGAATTGACAGACAGATGACAGAATATTAATTCGTGGGGGAACTATTCATTTAACCTTAACAAAACAACAAAACACAAAGAGAAAAATCACTCACTATTCTTGACTGAAAAACTTTAATACAGTTGCTTTAGGAATCAGTCTATCTAGTGTTTTATTTTTATATTTGTTCATTCAATTTCATTGAATGCTCTGCTAAATACACCTATTGTACCTGGAAATAAAGCACTGTTTGTTTTATTTGTATATTATGTGTATTTGTAATGTGTATCTTTGTTCTTATTTTTTAATAAGAAAAATAAAATAATGACAGATTTTTTATCTTCGCCCACTTTGGCCTAAATATCTGCCATGCATCTTTGTCTTTCTAGTTTGGCTGTAATGCTCAGACAACTTGTAAAACCAAAATAGTAAAACTAACAAAGAATCGGGATAAAAATCGTGAATCGTGATATTTCTATAAAAAATCGTGATATGATATTTTTCCCATATCGCCCACCCCTAGTTTGAGGTCTGGGATGAGTCTGGCTTTATTTAGCTATACTGTGGGGAGAAGTGAGCCGAAAGTGAACTGTGAACCGTTTCTTAAATAAAGTAAATAAGAAAACAGTGTCCCTTAGGGTGCAGGTTTGTTTCATTCAGACAGCCTGACAAATGTGTGTACAGTAAATGTTGAGCGTGTTTCTTACCGCCCAGGTCTTGCTCAGTCTAAAGATGGGAGCACTCTGCAATGTTGACACCACCGACACCATAGAATGAAGGTTATTCAGCTCTAGAAGTTTCTGCAGACATAGAAAGCAATTAAACAAAAGTGTGTTTAAAGCACAGGAGAGAGTCAACACTGAAAAAATAAAGATTTATTGCTCAGTATTTCATCTGGTTTTCCAGAACAAATATCTAAACATTCCTAAAACATCATAAATCACTTAAAGAAACATTTACTTGAGAAGTAAAAGTATTTTCAGTAACCCTCGTGCTGTGCTGAAAATCCTTTACCTAATTTAGTGTTCCTGGTTTAAAAATGATAAAAATAGCTTGTAAATGTCTCATTACACTGCATTATCATCAAATCTTGGTTTTAATATTTTGTCAGTTAGTTCAATGTGTGAGTGAAAAAGCATTATTTGTGGATAATTTTGGCAAAAACTGAGGTGCATGAACTCACAGTCAATCAATGAGACATATTAAATATTTTTTTGTTTATGCTTAATTTAAGAGAGAAAAAGAACTGCCAGTAAGGTCAGGAAAATTTACTTAATTAAAAGGGAAAACCACTTTACTTTGCTAACCCCATTGGGAGATATTTTTTTCTGGTTTTACTCAAAAAGTCACTTCATTTTGATGAATTTGTTTCTTGAAAACTCTATCAAAGTTACTCCCTTGACAGACTTTTTTTATGGTTTCAAATGTAAAGTTACTTGTCATAACTGTGAGACTGCGGTGAAACATTCTGAATGGTATAAACCGCTATAGAAACAACGGAGATTTGACTTGTCATAAAGGTGACCCGTTGTCATTTTGTAGTGAGTAATTTTATCTTGACTTAAGAATGTTTAGATAATTTAAGACAAAAATACAGAAGAAAATAATTGTTTGCAATGAAAAAGAACATTTATATGGCAATCACTTCCACTTTACTGGTTGCATATGATCATGTTTTGCTATTAAATGTATGTAATGAAAGGTTTGGTTTGCAATTTGTAAAAATGCACTTTTAATGAAGCAGACATGTACTACTGTCTGTTTGTTAGGTTAGATGATGTCACAGCTACCGCCCACACTCAAAACTCCCTTTACTGCTCTCCGATTGGACGGCGTCCACTAAAAGACAGTGACCTTCAGTAAGATACGGACCTGCTTTCATCATTACTCCCACAATGAAGACCCAACAAACTCTAGAATGATGGAAAACTGCTTTGTGCTCGCTTCAGCAAATTTGGCACGCCCGGATCGACTCATGATGATTACAATCTGAGGGTTTTTTTCAGCTTTTGTTCTGTCAGAAAGTGTTCCTCTGAGATTTAGTCATGAGATTTCTGAAGGATGATATTCCAGCCGCTTCACTGACGTGGCTAGTTTTGATGAGTTTACTGAGATGAAGACGGTACAGCGAAGGGCTCTTCTCATCCAGATGAAGGGTGCGCAAACATTTGTCAGAGTAATTATCAAGTTTAAGATGAAAAACAAAACAAAACTCTTCATACTGTGTGTTAAACGGCATTAAAAGTGAAGCGTGCAATTTCTGTGCCGCTTGCACGTTCCCAAAAATAACAACAATGTTTTAGTATCTGCATATTAAACTGTGATATCAATTAATGTCTTGTCAAGTGAAAAGCTGCATGTTTGAAAAAAACATCATTAAGACGGTTTTAACTTCAAACCATCACTTCTGGCCAAAATACAGGTCCATAATCCATAATAACACTTTCTCCGGCGAAAAAGTCCATCTCCTGTTGTCTTCTCACATCAGAATCCACCAACATACTGTATTTGTTTAGAACTATTTTGGCTTGTAAACGTTGTTTGATCTGTGCAGATTTCTCTCCTGATTCAGACCAGATGACTTTTTCACCGGAGAAAGCAGTATTGATGCATAATGATGGATTAGAAACTGGCTTCTCAAGATGTTAATTGCTGGACTGGAGTGGTGTGGATTATTGTGATGTTTTTATCAGCTGTTTGGACTCTCATTCTGACGGCACCCATTCACTGCAGAGGATTCATTGCTGAGCAAGTTATGTAATGCTACATTTCTCCAAATCTGTTCCCATGAAGAAATCATCATCACCATCTCGGATGGCCTGAAACTATTCATTTAAACTGTGGTAGAAGAAATTACTCTAGCATTGAGAAAATCATCTTTAATATGAATATATACTAACATTTAGTGCAATTGTTTCAGTTTAAAAATCAGGAAAATGATTCAAAGTGCACCTAAATAGTTGCAGGTAATGTCTGTGGAACTATTTCCAGACGTTCTAGGATCTAAATCAGTCAGAGAGGCGTATAAAAGTGACTCATTCATTAGCCCTGATGGAGCGTTTCTATAACATGACTAAAGATGTGATAAATAAAAATGAATAGCACTAATCAAAAAATTGTTCATTATAAACATTCTATATATTGTAAATTTCAGCTCTGGCTTGACTTCATTAAGCTCTTTGTGTAAAGAAATGGAAATTTGATGGAAAACCGATGCATGCTAATATATAATAAAACTAAATAATGCTTTGTTAATCGTTTAGTGTGCCAATTGACCTTATTTCAAAGCAGATCCCTCTCTAGTGCACACTAATGAGGTGAACCGTCAAAGTTGGACAGACTAACACACATCCAGCTTTATTCTAGCACGATATAGCTGGAGCGATTCAACATCATTAGTGTAACATTTCTACAGTATATCTAAACCAGACTCGCTTTAAAAGCTCTGATTGCCTTTCAGATCTCTTCCAAATCATGGTGATCTGCCTACATCAGCATTTTAAGGCATCATAGACAGAAATGCTGTTTTCAAAGACTCCTAGTTATGGACAAATTCTAAGGTCGCACTGCATGATGGGAAATGTAGTTGCTGCACAAATGACTGAAGAGATTCAAAGCATATTCTTGTGAATAAACCGGTATCATTGACATTGTGACGTTTATTATGACCACCATCATACTGTATGTACAGAATGATGGTGGATTAGCAATTTTTATGTCTCTTATCGATGCAAAAAGATTATGATTGCGTAAACAGCTGTTCACTAATGTACCTTTGCAATCTTGACGAAGTGGCTCAGGATCTCGGCACGGATCTTCAGGGTTTGAGCGGTCAGGATTTCCCGCACCAACCAGAAGCTCACCTGAAGAGATGAGAAACGTTTCAAAACTTGTGCAAAAGATGACTCGTTTTTAATAAATACAGCTGAAAACAATGAGCATGTCATATGATAAAATGTTTGTGGTGTTGGATTGTACAGAAGTTATCACTATGATGCCAATGTGCATTAAAATGCTGGACTTCAGAGAGGTTTTCAGCACTTTCAGGGTGTTTTGGACAGCATGCATGTTATGATGGAAAGGGGATCTTTCCAAATAATTGGCAAATAAATAAATATGTTTATATATATATATATATTTATATATATATATATACATACACATACATATATATATTTATTTATAAATAAATGAATGATCAAAACCAGAATATAAGAAGCAGACTCAAAAAAAATGAAAGAGAAAAGCAGAGGACAGTTGAGGTCACGTCAAAGGACAGCAATAAGTCAAGTTTTCATCTGCGGTTGAAACTCATGACTTTTTTCACTAAAGGGAAACTCAACTGGAGTCAAATCATATCTTGTGGAAAAAACATTTCTGTTAGACAAAAACAGAAATGCTGGAAATGAGATGGAGGAAAAGTGTTGTTATGTAATGACTGAAAAATGAGACACTCCGCTCTGATTATAATTGTACGGCAAACACAGAACGCAGAGAGCACAGACTTCACTTGGCAGAGACTCCAACGCAAGCGGATGCCAAATACAAAAAAAGAAAATTACAAAATTCGAAAGCAGATGAAGCCTGAGTGATTCGGACCGTAGTAAATAGTTTAAGATTTCAGCCTCAGGGAACTATTGAAGCATACGGGAGTCAGGTAACAAATCTCAACAATTTCCTCAAAAGCAGCATCGATTATATTTCACGCAAGGGGAATCAAACTCAAGAAACTACTTAATGTCTGAAAATAGTTTGAAAGAAATTGGCACTGTTGTACAAAGCAGGAACGTGAGTCATTGCAGGTAAACTATAAAAAATAGTGCAAGTTGTAAATGAAAAAGATTATCGGAATACGCTTTTACAACAAAATACTTCCTACTTAAAATTGTCTTGTTTAATTCAATGTCAATTTATTTGCATTTATTGGTGAAATTTACTAGCAATTTATGAGTGAAAACTGTTGTAAATCCTGTTTTTGGAACATTTTTGAAAATCCTACACTAAAATGTGTGCTGACTGCAACGTGACAAATCTCCTAAGACACAATAAAAAAAAACTGCAGAGACATCTAAGATTAAGTTTTAAAAGCCCACTTTCAAGTCTTAAACAAGTCTTTCTCTGGCCTTTTGCTGCTTCAGCGGAAAAAAAATATATACTAAAACCAGTTGATTTGTTCACAACCAACAAAAACGGGTGCAAAACTCCCTGAGGAACAGTAAATATAGCTGTAAACTAAGAATATATGGACTGAACCGTCCAAGCAAATGATGTCTTTTCCATCGACCCTCAGGAAGTCAAAGCTTCCACAACATGATGGAGAAAAAGGGCACATAGTTTAACCGTAAATTTGGCCCCTGACTTTCATTCTTAAAAGCACACATTAAACCAAGTGAGTATATGAAGGTTTAAACTAAAGGTCACTGCACACGGAGTCCGAAATTTTCACACGTTAAAAAAGTTTGACCTCACGTTGTGTCAATCACGTTTGCAAACTGCCTCCTAAACTTTTGTCCGTCAAAAAAAATTGTATCAGGTTAGATTTTCTGCGTTTTCGCATCTGCATCTGTAGCATGCATTTTGATAGGAAAGGATGGGGAACATGAAAAAATGGAAAAACGCATGCACCAACTCTCAGTGAGCTTCAGCTAGACATTTGCTGTCTAGTCAGAGAAGAGATGCTCTAAATCAGGGGTTCTCAAAGTCTACATTCAAAGGTCCAAATCTGAATTTTCATCAGTGTCAAAGGTCCGGAACAATTGGTTATTACAAAACGTGTTTTTAATAAACATACATAACATATAACAAATAAACACTCATTTAAAAAAAAAAAAAGGTTCCCTTTGCATTCAAAATACTTTAATAACAAGTGCAAAAGTGGCAAAACAATTAATTTAAGTGTCAGCAGTAGAAGTCGACCTATAATGTTTTTTCTCTGGCCAATATTTAGAAATCAGGGCAGCCTATGGCCGATACATGATGCTGATTTGTTTGGGCCGATTTTCTCTTTTTTTCCCTTTATATCAAAAGAGAGTTTGCGTAAATGGTTATTGCAGGGCACAAGATAGTAAGAGTAGTAGTAGCCTAATTCATAGTAATAATACATGGCTCAAAACTTAAGCACCTTCTCAAAACAGTTCTGAAGCATGCTTTTTTGTTTATGTTTGCTGACAGACAGTGTTTCCCGCAGACTAGCAAATGCAAGTTGATTCTCTGCCAGCAGGAGGCGCTGTTGGAGCGTGATATATAGCTGTTTCCCCGGTAACGACTGTAATCAAATAAGCGCTACTTTATCAGCCATTACAGGAAAGACCAAATGAAAATTGGCATCAAAGCTTTTCTGAAGAAAACGGACGGTTCTTTTAAAAGATACAGTCATATAAAAACACCCGCGCAGCATTTTATTTTTTGAAACGCGCAGTGCTCAGTTTATTCAACGAAGTATAAGCCTTTTGTAAAATCTATTTGTAGCGGTCAGTTTTGATGACAAGCCGCCTCAAATAAATGTATACACTGGGCACTGCTATAAGACAAATTGCCATAATATAAGTGATAGCAAAACAAAACAAAAAAATAAAAATATTAGCGGTGAAATGTCGCCCGATTATGTCAAACGTCATACGCTCACTGGATGTCATGATGACAACAAATGTCATGAAGGAAAAGTTTCAATATCTCGCCTGCAATTTCGGACCTTCTCCAAAAAGACATAAAAAAATAAGAATAAATAAACAAATGATTTACAAGTTTAACGTGCGTTTATCAAAGTAGGAAATATAATTAGTGTTCTTGAAATATGAAATAGAAGCGGGTCCGGATTGAATTCCCTCCGGGTCCGGATCCGGACCGGAGTCCGGACTTTGAGAAGCACTGCTCTAAATGGTTAGGTGACTGTGTCTTTCACTGTTCACTTTAACTAATGTACATAGTTCATTGTGCATACAGTATCGATTATGATATTTTATTTGTTTTAGTTGTATTCCTTATCTATCTTTTCTTTCTATCTTTTAAAAAAAAAAACAAATAGAAATAATAAATAGTCAATATGTGACTATGGGGCCCGTATATCGGTGATTAAAATAAATGTTCTCCCACGTATTCATTTCTTTTCTTCCATGATTTCTCTCGCTCCACCGGTTGGCTACTGGAATAAACTAGATGCATGTGTTTTAAACTGATAACCTTACAACAATGTAGATTACATGGAGGTCTTTCCTTCCCTAATTTTAGACTGTATGCTCAAGCCTTTTCCCTCCGCTCTTTAGCAGTTTGGTTTGATCCTGTCGCTTCTGTGTGTTGGAGAGCAATTGAGGAATCTATTGTTCATCCGTATAAAGTGATGCATCTTGTTTATTCGGGTGTTCCGCTTAGGCAGCGTAAATCTCGGTTTGGTCCCATTGTAACCCATTTCCTCTCCACATGGAGGGATGTTGAAAGATGTTCACAACTAGTTACAAAATGGCATAGCATTCGCCTATTTTCCACAATAATAACCTTTTGTCAGGCAGTACTCCATTTCATTGTCCGCAATGGACTCATAATAAAGTAAACACTCTGAGATATGTATGATGATAGTGGTTTAAAATTTTTCCAGCATCTTAAAACTCAATATAATCTGCCAGGCACCTCCTTTTTTATGTATTTGCGCATTAGATCGGCCCTTCGGGTGTATGGGGTGCCTTGACTCTCAACTGCCTGTTCACTCTTTACACAAACTAATCCTTCCTTCTGAGGAATCTCCCTCCTCTGCTTCAGTCATCTATCTCTTTCTTCTTGAGCATTCATACAAACCTTTATCTATTACTACTGTTTGGGCTAAGGATCTTAATGAGGATGTGCATGTTTTATTTTCCGATCAGGTATGGGGTCTGTTTAAATTGTCTTCTAAAAACCCTAATCACCAAATGATTCATTGGAAATTGCTGCATAGGGTTTACTTGACTCCTATGAAACGTTTTAATATGAATCTGTCATCTTCTCCTAAGTGTAATCTCTGTTCCCAAGATGTTTTAGGCACATTTTTGCATTTTTGGGGGGAGTTCCCCTCTCTCTCACCTTTTTGGACTCAAGTTCTGGACCTATCATATTTGTTGGGTACTGAGATATGTTTGACTCCGCACCATTTTTTCATTAATGACTTTTGGGACTTCACCTTGTCCGTCCAACAAAGATCTTTACTGTTAGCTGCTCTCACAGCAGCAAAAACATTGCTGGTCAAGCGTTGGAATCCTGACACAATGGACAGATGAACCTGGACGGTGTATTTGTTGGACATTATCTCAATCGAACTCTCTACTTCTCATATACATGGATCTAACGTGAAAACTGTTAATTCATGTCATTCAGCTTTTAATGTTGTGTCTTCTTTTCTAAAATCTTTGTCAAAATTATTTTATTGTTATTCATCTATTAATATTAATATGTGTTTATTATTATTATTATTATTATTATTATGTTATTTATTTAACTTTTTTAAATCTACCAAGGGGTGGGATGGGTTGGGTTTTAAATTTGTACAGATGGTTTTTGTTTTGTACTACTGTTCCACAAAATAAAACAAACAGTTTTTAACAAAAAAAAATAAAAAATTTAAGTAACGTTAATCCTCTGTGTCTTCAGCGGCTCTACTACTATATTCATTATTACATCCAACAACTAAACACTTCAATCGCTTAATTGGAGACATCTGCACCAGAGGCGGACAGCTCTCACTCAGGGCGGGTCTAAGGTAAGACGGTCTTGTCAATCAACTATCATGGGAGCGGTCTGTACAGAACTACGTCATTCTGACAGGGACCTCAGAACAGCCTGATTTGAGAAAGGGGATTTAAAAAAAAAAAAAAAAACACTGGGTGGATTTTGATCATTATAGGATGGATGTGTATACACACTTCCAACACACATATATGTTCGACTTGTAAAGTGAATTTTTCTTAATTTTTAAGACCCTAAGGTTCAATTCCAAAGATATCTGAATCCCAATGTGGCAATATTAGTAAATATTGCCAATATTGCCCCCCCCCCCTCTCATAGTGTGAGCCAAAAAATGCATTCATTGGCTTATTTAATGTCATCCCCTCATTAATTAATCATTTTAAAAAGAATAAATTGCACTGGTTATCCTGAGAAAACATTGCGCACATCCTGACAAAATTTCCAAACAACTACTCCTTCGTTTTATAAAATTTAACAGACACTTCGGTGTCATCTTTATTAAGATAAACACGCAACGCTCGAGTCATAGTCACGGAGTTATGATCTAAAGAAAATGAGCTTCCAAAATGTAGGCCAAAAAGTCAAGTTTTCCAGGGAACAGGACAGGCATATCATAGCGCGGCAGCTGTGTTAGCTTAAAATATACGAACACCGCTTCGCTAGCTAGACCATGTGCAGTGATGTCATAGCCTATAGCTCATTATCAAATCATTTACACATTATAAGATCTCTGGTTGGTATAGAAACCTGTGGAGAAACGGGGCGCAGCACTTACATTTCTTGGCTCAGAGATGATGGGTCTTTTTCCAAAGTGGCTGTAAAGTGGGTTTTACCAAAGCGTAGAGCTGCGACCCCCTTCATGAAAGAGGGTGAGCTCATCTGGTTCATTCCTACCTATAATGCCTTCAAAACGGCTCTGAAAGCTTCTGTTCCCGCTCCATAAATTATGAACTGGCAAAGAGCGCTACAATGTTTTGAGGGGCGAAGTTTCTGCTCAGTTGCTATGACGATGGAGCACAATGTTTCCATGTACAGTTCCTGCTCACCTGATTTCACTAAAAATATAGAGCTGATTTATTAAATGGACAAACACGATTAGATATTTAGTAGGGTTCTTGAGTAGGGCTGCAGGGCTTTTCTGTTAAAAATGTGACTGAAATTTAAAAGATGACTTAAAAAATAAACAGTTTGCAGGGCTGCACAATTTGGCCAAAATTAAATAATAATAATAATAATAATAATAATAATAATGGTTGTTGTTGCTATTGGTACTATAAAATAAAATTAAAAACTAAAAAACTAAATAAATATTACTATAATATAATATAATACTTTGATTTAACATTTTTACATTAAATAACATAAAATGTGATTGTGATTTAAAATGGCATTAAAACAAGTGTGCTTGTCTGCAGGGCAAGGGCCAAAATTGTGTGATTATACATCAGTATGGATGGACACAATATGAATAATAATAGTAATAAAAAAAAAAAAATTAAAAATAAAAAATTAAAATGACTATTGTGATATTTCACTGTAAAATAAAAATATTAAAATATAAAAAATATTATATTAAAATAATATAATATAATTTATATAATATATATAGTATAATATAATATAATGATTTGGAAAAAAAGAAAATCTCAGGTTTGCGGTGTTAGTTTGCGATCTAAATTGGCCAAAATCATGTAATTATACATTAGTATAGATATAATAATAATAACAACAACAACAACAAGTTGTTGTAACTTTTCAAAAAAAAAAAAAATTATATTAAAATAATATAATATAATTAATATAATATAATATAATGATTTGGAAAAAAAGAAAATCTCAGGTTTGCTGTGTTACTTTGCGATCCAAATTGGCCAAAATCATGTAATTATACATTAGTATAGATATAATAACAACAACAACAACAACGAGTTGTTGCAACTTTTCAAAAAAATAAAAAAATAAAAAATATATTTTAAATAATATATAAATAATGTTTTGTTATATTTCTCTGTAAAATACAAAATAATTATATTTAAGATGAAAAATAATAATAAAATCATGAATACATCAATAAATCATGAGCTGCTTGCATGTAAATAACCATGTGCATCACTCCGAAACATACAGTGCATATATTTATTTACTGTAATTAAATCATAGCCTTTGTGATTTAATAACTCATATTAAGCCAAATCACAATTTCAGTTTTATTTCTATTAATTGTGCAGCCTTGCTTCAGCACGCAAAACTCATCACCCTGATGACACTAATGATGCAGATTAAGTGACAAGCCAATGTGTAACAGAGTTAGGGATCGGTTTAAATCAATACCTAACATGAGCAACAGTAATGGTGATACTTGACTTACCGCTAAAACTGCACACTCTCTAGTCTTTACAAGAACTATAGGGCTTGGGGTAGTAACAGTACATCAAAAGACAAGCATTGTTTAAAGCGAGACGCACTCTTGGGTGGCCAAGAAATGTGTCTCAAAGCCGCTCCATCTTTCCGAAGGTCTGGAATCCAGCTCATCTTGTTCAGCTTAATGATGTCATAAAACCAACGCCGTCGACAGCCAAGATAGAAGGAATTCTGTGAGACTGACTTTGAGGTGAGTTCCACACGCTACGACCGCTTCAGACGGAAACTGTGCAGTCGGGAACTTGATGCTTTTACGTAATTCCCACACACTCCTGGCTAAATAACTAGAACAAATCGTCTCATTAAACATGTGCCATAAATGTAATCTACTGTCATCTACTGTCTACTTTGCACTTTTATAGCACTTTCACAAAATCGTGAATATGAAAAATTGGGACACACCAGTTATTTCTAATACATTTTGGATTTAAAGAGGCTGAAACTTCATAAATAAGCAGAACTGGAAGCGGTTCATTGAAACCACAAATTTAGTTAAGATTAATTTACGGCCAAATGCTTCTAAATTATTTTGAAAACCAAACTTCCTTCTGGTTTTATAATTAATGGTTTCTTAAGTGTTCTAGTCCAACAGTATCACCAAGTTTGAATAACAAACAACATTTTAAAATGTCAAAATTCATTCCATGAACAAAACGGATTCACAAATCTTTCCTACGAGGCGTGAGAGTTGAGTTTTACTACTGGAGCTAAAGGCTGGGGAACTTGGAGACTGTTTTTGGAGAACAAAACATAAAAAAACAGCTCCATACAATTGCATACACAAAAAAGCTCACTGCCAGAAATACTGTAACAAAACAGGGGTGAAGCTCACTTGTCGCCTCATGTTATATGAAAAAACTATATATCATAGTGCGTTCATTTACATGATACATTTCAAAACAATGATTTAAAACAAATAATTATTTAGAATTAACAATTTGTTGAAAATGTCCTCACTCTCAGGCTATCCAAGATGTAGATGAGTTTGTTTCTTCATCAGATTTGGAGAAATGTAGCATTCTATGCATTCTATTCTATGCTCTGCAGTGAATGGGTGCCGTCAGAATGAGAGTCCAAACAGCTGATAAAAACATCACAATAATCCTCACCACTCCAGTCCATCAATTAATGTCTTATGAAGCCAAAAGATCTGTGATGTTTTTAACTCCAAACCAACACTTCTGACCAAAATACGAGTCCATAATCCTTCAACCAGTGAAAAAATCCATCTCCTGTTGTCTCGCATCAAAATCCACCCACATATTCATTGGTGAGCAAGTGATGCAATGCTACATCTCTCCAAATGAAGAAACAAAGTCATCTACATCTTGAATGACCCGAGGGTGAGTAAATCTTAAGCAAATTTTCTAGCAAAAGTGATTTCGCTGTTGGTCGGGTTGGTAAATGATTTGTTACAGTGAAAATTTGTAAAAACAGTACGTGCCTTATGTCAACAACATACAAGATAACATGATGAATGTTGTCTAAATGTAACAGCACAGCAACGCTTGGCCAAACACACATCCCTAATTTTCCTTAAACAGGAGAAAGAGGTGGAAAAGTTCAAGCTCGAGGAGGAAAGGAGCACCAGGCTGGATATCTGCCCGTGGGAGAACTGTTAACAGTATTTCCAGCACCTATTAAGTCCTAAAGCTGTGGGCCATCAGGTTGATAATGGTTTTGTGGCACAGTGTGCCGTCTGCTGGCACTATATCAGCTACATCCCAGCCAAAAACACACTTTATATCCACGTCACATCTGGAAAACTAAATGAATATATAAATGAATAAGTGTGGCATTTCACTGGGATGACAACTAGGGACGAACAATACCTCCATCATATCAGTATCAGTCAAGATCAGTGTTAATTAAATTATCTGCTTCAGTCTGATACTGGGTCACGATTACAATTGATTTGCTTTAATTACTTAATAGGGCTAACCAGTTATACATCTATACAAACACACAATTTGATTTTGAAGCATATGCAATACTAGATTGGAAGATTAATATAATATAATAGATATTTTTTACATTTGTGATGGTTGGAGTCAGAAAAATGTTCTATTCTTTGTGCACCACTAGTGACAATAGTAGAATAAATTAAATGTAAATAATGCAAAATAAATACAAATAATAAAAATGAGTGCAATTAAATAAATGAGTACAATACAATAAAAATTTATCAATTTAATTATCATTTTAAATTAATATTTAACAATTCAAAACAAAAAAGAAAAGCCAATCATCTTACCTGGTTAAACCTCCGTGTGAAGGCAACAACATTAGGAGCCAAAATGTGTTTCTCCTTTCTGTTCCAGCCACAGCTAGCAAGCTCCTACAACACAACAGATATAAACGATCACAATTAAGACCGCAAATACAGTCAATTAGGACTTAATTCCATTGTTAAGATTTGAAGTTCACTGTAAAAATTAAATATTTTTGGCAGCTGTGGTTGCCAGAATAATTTTGGGTAACACTTTACAATAAGGTTCCATTTATTAACATTAGTTAACAAAAGTAAACATGAACTAAGAATGAACAATACAGCATTTATTAATCTTAATGTCAATTTCAGCATTTACTGATGCATTATTAAATTCACAAGTTGTGTTTGTTAACATTAGTTAATGTGAACTAACATGAGTAAACAATGAACAACTGTATTTTCATTAACTAACATTAACAAAGATGAATAAATAGTGTAATAAATGCATTGTTCGTTGTTTGTTCATGTTAGTTAATACATTAACGAATGTTAATAAATGGAACCTTATTCTAAAGTGTTACCTAATTTTGTAAATAAATACAGAAAAACTAAACACATTTACAGAAAAGTATAAATCTGTCATTTTCAAACTTTAATGTAAACCAGTAAATTCAACAACTATTTAAATTTGTTTTGTACCTTTAACATTCTGACGACCACCATAATAATGCAGGTGGTAAAAGAGAAAGCCACGTGAAGAATCAAAGCTTCGCCACAAGCAGAAGTATATACTAATATATAGAAGATGCACAGAATCATTCACGCAAACACAAAACACCATCATGGTAACACACCTGATACTTAATGCAATAGACTTTCATTAAACAACAGAAGATGCAACAAAGCCCAAATGTGCATAAAACTATTAAAAAACATGATTATTTAAACAAAATACTTTCAAATGTGGAGTTTCATGCAGGAAATTCTGGGAATATCAGTTTACAGTTTTTGACTGTAAATTATTTTTTACTTCTAAAAACTGTACAATTAACAGCATTTTACTGTCAAATCTTTTACTGTAAGATCTTTTACAGTTTTTCCCAGTATATAGTACGGGAACTTACTGTTAACCTATTCACTTTTTTTTTTTCAGTAGCGTTTTTGCAAAATTTTACAGTAAAAATTACACTTATTTTTTTAAACCTCCTGTTTTTGTTCTTTTTAAAATGACTGTTAGCAATAGGAAGCTCTAGCATATACGGTGCCTTTGAGTGGAAGCAGAATTATCTCACTGTGGAGCCCCGTTATTTAAGTGTAAATCGAACCCTGTTTAAGTGATGATTTCATGTTCTTCCAGCTTTGTGTAAGATCCCGAGTTTCCTCAGTCAATCTATAATTATGCAGATTGTCTGGATTATTTTTTCAACACTCAAACCCCCCCGAGTGAACTGGATGTGACAGATGTTTTATGAGTTTACTTCATTTGCAGCTTACCCCTTAGTTCAGCTAAACTAATGTGTTCGCAATTATCCTCTATTTATACACCGTCACAAATGATTACTGACACTGCAAAAGAGACAATTAGACAGAACGATGATCTGCCGTTTTCCAGATGTCTCTCACAGGTCCTCATAGTCTTTAGTCAGGGTCGAAGCTCATGATAATGGCCACTTATTTTTGTAAATCCATTTAAAGAAATTGCATTTTTGGGAAGAAGTAATTCATTCGACATTACGTACACAACAATACTTGTTAAGCAAAGTATTTCCATCCCTCACAGCCCTAAAATTTAATGTGGTGTGTTCCCTGACAAGAAAATGAATGAACAAACAAACAAATATTGAGGAAATAAGTTAAGAAAATAAATACAAAAATAAGAACATAAATTAAGTAAATGCATTTAAAAAGATGAGAAAAAAAGTAAATAAATTACAAAATAAGAAAATGATTAAAGAAGAATTAAAAAAGTAAAGAAAATAAGTCAACAAATTAGAAAATAGAAAAATAAAAACAAAATATGTAAATTAGAGAATTATACACCCACACATAGCATGTCATTTTTGTCCTTATTATCATCACATTAATAATCAAAAAGCAATTATTTAAGTAAGATGGTATAGTTAATTAGCTAAAGTGTAGATTTGGATTAATAATTTCATGTGGAGCCACAGGTCTGCTTTTCATGACTGTATTCCAATGACTTCCAATCAGATTTTACAATAAGATACAAACAAAAGATGCTCCATACAAGATGCGATGAAAAGATTTTAGTCTGCGCTGAATGAAAGAAATAAACATTTCGAGCCGAACATAAGCTGTCTAACGAGAAACACGTGTGTAATATGAAATATGCACAATTAAACCAGAACCTCTCATACTGAGGTTATGCTGAAAATGTTACATTAATAAAATCTTCATGCAATTTCCTAAAACTCCAATAAAACTTTTCATAACTGCTTGGGGGGTTTATCCAGATAAAAGACATGTAAGTCTGTGATGAAGAGAAAGAAACCAAACACAAGAGTTTGATGAAGTGAAGGAGTCCTGGGCTCTGCAGGTGGGCATAAGAGCTCGAGGCGAACACTTGAAAAACACCCAACCAATTAAAAAGAAAATATGTGAGAGGTCAAAGGTCACGTTTTTAACTATCATTCCCAGAATGCCGGGCACTAAAGTGGACGCACGGCACTGTGGGTATTCTGAAAGGCCACACTACAGTCTCTCCTGTCCCAACACCTGCTCCTCACATCACCGCGGTCGAGAAGCTGTGGTTTTTTAACATTTCAGTGGCATTTATGGCTCACAAGACGAGGCCCAAGCAGCCATAATCCAGTTCTACAATGAAATCATTTTTGTGATCCAACAAACAAAGTCAAACCCTGCTATTAACCGGACTTAAACATCTCATTTATTGTCCTATACATAGTTTATTACTTAATCAGATTTATCAAACACATGAATGCAATAAAATTCCAGATATAAAAATAATATAAATGCATTTGTTTATATAATAATTAGATCATTTGCATAAAACTTATCAAATAAAATATGCTATATCATTTAAAAGAAAATAAAAAATTATAGAATTTTTAAAGTGATGAAAATGTATATAATTTATTTAATTTAATTATATAACACATAATACACCCAATTTTCATGATCATATATTCACATTAATTACAGTATTATAATTCTATATTGTATTATTGTATATATTTTATTTCATCATTAAAACATAATTATAAATATTCATCACTGTAATTACTTATATTTTATATTTTAATAAAATTTTGTTCTCATTGCTGTAATAATGACAGTCATTCTGTCTGGAAAAATTTCTAATTAATATAATTAATAAAGATAATGAATTAATTAGCGCAAATTAAATTTTGTTAAATTAATTACAATTATTAAATTAAATACAATTCTGGTCACAAAAAAATATCAAATGCAAAAAATATATCTTCAAATGGTTTTAAAATACGCCTAACTTTTTTTCAAAAAAAAAAAAAAAAAATTAATAATAATAATAATAATAATAATAATATTATATATATATATATATATATATATATATATATATATATATATATATATATATATATATATATATATATATATAAAATATATAAATATATTTTGAAAAAAAAGAATATATGTAAAATAAGTAAAATGTTTCTCTTTTTGGAAAATATAGATTTTTATTTACTTATAGGAGAACGTGTAATTTTATTATTTATTACAAAAAAATTAATAAAATGCTAATTAATTTCATCAAATTTTATAATAAAAGTTCAGAAGTCAAATAAAAAAAAAAAACTAAATTTTGTTTAAGGCTGTTGCCATCACTATACTGGCAGGTCGTGATTTTCAGCAGAACAGACTACAATTTCTATCACTAATGGCTAATTTACTAAGGCAAATTCATTATCTCGCATGGAAATAGGCGACAGTCAGAGGCTGCGAGACGGTCAGACCTTACGTCAACTTCCTGTATAGCAGGAGAATTATCAGTGAAAGTTCATTTAGAGTCAGGCCACAAACACCTACAGATTATACGCTTCAGCCAAGACTTTACACGAGTAAACGAGGAGGCAAAGATGGCAAAAGCAGACCAAGCTGGAGGTGGTTACCTCTTTTCCTTTAGATCAGCGGGAATCTGCTTTGGGGAGGGCCAGAGGTCATGCTGCTCCGAGGGACAGCGTAAAAGTGTCAGGAAAGGAATTATGGGCCATTTCAAGTGGCGAACCCCGCGGTTTTTACTGAATTCAGGACCATAGTCAAAACTATCACGATAACATCAAGTATCATAACGAAAATTAATAATGTGATACTAACTAACCCACCACAACAGACTCTAGAAAAACATGGAAAAGTGGTTATGATTCACAGCAACGGTGGATCACATGCATCCAGTGGTTTCAGACATGACAGAAAGGGCCTTCGCTTTACGTAACTCCTCCTTCCTGCCAAAACTGCTGTTCGGGTGTTTTCCCAGTGCTTTCTTAATCTAGTTTCCATTAAACAGATTAATGAACTCTAATCACAGCTAAAAACTCACAAAAATACAGTAATCAAGAGGGGTTCTCGTAGAATTAAGAATGGAAAAAAGGACAAATCTAGTGATTTTTTTTGTATAAAGAGAGTTTTCACATTTATGTGTTCACACTTTTATAGTAAAATATTAGTTAAATAGGTTCCTGGGCTATTAAAGTTAACTAAAACCGTAAAAAAAATTCCGTTACTTGAAATAATAATAAT
Source organism: Barbus barbus (assembly GCF_936440315.1). NCBI lineage: Eukaryota > Metazoa > Chordata > Actinopteri > Cypriniformes > Cyprinidae > Barbus > Barbus barbus. The sequence continues at coordinate 2,420,145 of NC_136733.1, forward strand.
AAAAGTTAACTGAAATGGCAAATTTAATATATAGCTAGTTGCCAACGCAACATTTCTCAGTTTCATTTAGTTTAACTTTAACCTTTTTAAAAAAAGATTTAAATAATTATTTTTAAGATAGCAAATTATTAAAGATCTGAAATATAAAAATAAAACGTTATTAAAAATATTTCAAAACACAATGAATCTCAATGATACTGACAGGTTTAAAAATTTAGTAAAAAAAAAAATTACACACACATTAATAAATTATATTTATATATATATAAAATTTCCATCTAGTTTGTTGAAGTATTAAAATAACTCAAATTAAATAAAACTAAATAAAATAAAATTAATAAAAGCTATACAGACATAAAACTATTATTTAACTAAAATTAAAATAGATAAATACAAATCACAACAGTATAGTTTATCAGTAATCCTAAGAAATGACACTGAGCCAAACACACATGCTAAAAACTACAACTTACACAGAGTAAGAAATGCTTATAAAAACTGAAATACATATACACACATATATACAGTATCTCACAGAAGTGAGTACACCCCTCACATTTTTGTAAATATTTTATTATATCTTTTCATGTGACAACACTGAAGAAATGACACTTTGCTACAATGTAAAGTAGTGAGTGTACAGCTTGTATAACAGTGTAAATTTGCTGTCCCCTCAAAATAACTCAACACACAGCCATTAATGTCTAAACCACTGGCCACAAAAGTGATTCTGGATGAAGGATTGGTCTCTGATCTCTTGTCAGGTGTTCTCTAACCTCATCAGGCATTATAGGAGAACATTTAGAGCTGTTAAACTGGCAAATGGAGGTTTCAAAAAGTATTGAATAAAAGAGTGCCGTTAATTGTGGCCAATGTTTATTAGAGAAAAACATTTATTTCATAATGATATTTCCCCCCACTTTAAAATCTTATTATCCAATGAAAGGTTAGATTTTTGTGATTTAAAAAAAAATAAAAGATCAAAAGGATTAACAATGCATATTAATTTTCACAGCCTTCTTTGATCATATTTACCAAGGGTGCTGATATTTTTGGCCATGACTGTGTGTATATACAGTGGTGTGAAAAAGTGTTGCCCCTTTGAATTTTTATTTTATAGCATGTTTGTCACACTTTAATGTTTCAGATCAAACTAATTTAAATATTAATCAAAGATAACACAAGTAAACAACATGTAGTCTTTATAAATGAAGGGTTTTTTTATGAAGGGAAAACTAAATCAAGAAAATAAAAGTGTTTGCACCCCCCCCCCACCCCCAGACAAAAGTTGAACTTTTTGGAAGGTGTGTGTCCCATTACATCTGGCGTAAAAGTAACACAGCATTTCAGAAAAAGAACATCATAGCAACAGTAAAATATGGTGGTGGTAGTGTGATGGTCTGGGGCTGTTTTGCTGCTTCAGGACCTGGAAGACTTGCTGTGATAAATGAACCATGAATTCAGCTGTCTACCAAAAAATCCTGAAGGACAATGTCCGGCCATCTGTTCGTGACCTCAAGCTGAAGCGAACTTGTGTTCTGCAGCAGGACAATGATCCAAAACACACCAGCAAATCCACCTCTGAATGGCTGAAGAAAAACAAAAGGAAGACTTTGGAGTGGCCTAGTCAAAGTCCTGATCTGAATCCTATTGAGATGCTGTGGCATGACCTTAAAAAGGTGGTTCATGCTCGAAAACCCTCCAATGTGGCTGAATTACAACAATTCTGCCAAGATGAGTGGCCAAACCTCCTCCACAGCGCTGTAACAGACTCATTGCAAGTTATCACAAACGCTTGATTGCAGTTGTTGCTGCTAAGGGTGGTCCAACCAGTTATTAGGTTTAGGGGGCAAGCACTTTTTCACACAGGGCCATGTGGGTTTGGATTTTGTTTTCCCTTCATAATAAAAAACTGCATGTTGTGTTTACTTGTGTTATCATTGATTAATATTTAAATTTGTTTGATGATCTGAAACATTAAAGTGTGACAAACATGCAAAAAAAAAAAAAATCAGGAAAGGGGCCAGCACTTTTTCACACCACTGTATATATAAAATATACACACACACACACACACACACATATATGGAAATTATTTTTACTTTGGGTTTAGTAATTTTTATGTGCTTTTTGTGTTTTTTTCCCATTTCAGATTTTAGTACTTGGACTTCAACTATTATTTCAGTCAGTTTCCATGGCAACATTGAACGTTTTCATCTAATATTTATATTTTATTTAATTTCATCTAAAAAAAAAAAAAAAAAAAAAAAAAAAAACTGGCCTACTCAGCTGGAAAATGCCCAATATTGCATAAAACCAGCAAACAGACTTAGACTGGTTTAAGATTTTTCAACAGGGTTGTTAGGAACTAAAAATTAATCATTGTTGGGCCATTATTCCCCCATAGACTTGCATTTCAGTCAACACATTTTATTAATTTGATAAACTGAGTTACACATCATAATCCGGAACATTCTATTCACTTTGAAGCCTGAATGCATTAAGCACACAGATGCTGAGCGACACTAATGAAAGCTTGAATCTGTGGCCCGCTGACAGACAGATTAAAGCTGGAGTGACTCGGTTTACAAATTCTCTGTTAGGTATCATAATTCTCGGCAATATTCAAAAGAGAAATGACGAAGCGTGTTTATGTTTAGCTATAAACACAGCGCTGAGGTAATCAGCCTCAATTCTTTAGTTTGGACTCCGGATGTAGCTGATTGACCTCAGCAAACACGTCCAGTCAAATCCACACAACTATAGCTGACTCGCATCTATTATACTGTATATCTGATGTATACATACACATGAAAATGTCACATATTGCCTGTACGATGCTGTAAGGAAAGACATTTCACTTGCACACTTTCAAACAGCCAAAAGACTGAAAGTCTCAAAATGTGAGTACAAACACAAACACATACAGAGAAGCAGACATTACAGCATCTTATAGGCTCGTTCCAAAAAAAAGAATGATAAACAGCCGTCAGAACTTGCACAATTTGTTAATACCTAAATTACACACAGACCTTGTCTCAGATTGCATGCGTTTTTGTGGATGAGGAGCACAAAACATCATACTCGTTTCCGTCTGAAACTTTACAGGCTGAAACGAAGGCCTTATGTTTATTTGTCTAACTTAAATGTTTGAGTGTGTAACAGGATGTGCTAAACATGCATGGTCAGGGTGATCGGCTTCACATGTGCGAGTTCTTCTCATGCATCACATCATTCTGTGTGTTCCCTCAGTGCTTAAAGCAACGCAGTATTTATGCAATAAAGCAATAATTAACCCTGTAAAGCTTGACATATCAAAAAGTAGTACAAAAATTATATATATGTTCATGCACACAAAATGCTTACATGGTCTGCATTGCAATTGTTAAATGTTAAATGGAGGACACGAGTAAAAGAAATAGTAGGACAACAGAGTGCACTTTAGTGTGACTGGAAATGTGACCAATCATCATCCAGGGGTGCGTTTCCTGTACAACATCGTAACTAGCTAGTCACGAATGCTTCCTGAAGACGGTCGCATCTCCATCGTTTGAACCACACTAGTTCAACAATATAGGGCCGTTGTTAATGAGCTCACAAGCATGTGGTGGAGTAATAACTTCTGCTATTTAACTGATTAGAGATGTCGAAGATGCTGCTGTATTGAACATGGCACCCGATGACTAATTTTTGTTCCCTGTCATTTTGCTTTATTTGATGTTTAATTCATCATGGGTTCCCTCTTACGTCATACTCTGGGGTTCCCTTCGGCATTTGTGCGCATGCACTCTTCATAAACGACACTTACTGAGGACATGCAAAAATACAGATATATTAAAAGGCATTTATATTTAGATAGAATGGAATATATAGATTGTGCTGAATGCTAGCTTGCTTATTGTGCCCAACAGCATAATTAATTTAAGCCCATATAAGAAAATACACTTCTAACCGCAGGTCGAGAGCTGTAGCATGTAAGAGCATGTAAGTTTGCAACACTGTTTGCGAATGTTCATTCCAACTATGGTTTCGGGAAACACCGAATCATTGAACTTGCAACCGTAGTTAGCTAACGATGCTTTTGGCAAACGCACATCAGGTTTGAAAAAAAAAAAAGAGGAGTAAAAAGAAAAAATCAAAAAAAAAAAAGGTAGCATATGCATTTTTTAAGTACCATTTGATCTATTTTTACAAAAATCATGTTAAAAAATGATCCATCAGGCTTTTGAGGGGCGTTTATTTGTTCATCCCTCAATCATCATCGTTTTGAATTGCATTGCACTGAAAATTAGCAAAAATATGTAATTTAGTGCAAATTCTGATATTCATATTGCAAAAAAATAAGGTAAAATTCTGATTCTTGTAATGTAAATCAATTAAATCTTTATAACAGTATAGCAGACTACTTTTATAAAATGCATAGAAATATCAGTTTTCACTCACTATCTCCCAATAATGTCTTAGTAAGATGATATTTAAATGTGTAGTTTATGATCAAAGCTCTTTAGTTTCTAAACCTAAACCTAAACCAGTTGTAAACCCAAGTAAACCTAAGTTGCTTCAGTCCAGTAAGCACTAAAATATCATCTTGAAAATATTACTAACAATATTAAAGCTATTCTTATGTTTATCTACTTTATAAAATCAGTAAAGATCTCACTGTAAAAATACACATGAAGATTGAGCTCAAGGTGGGGGTTTGTAGAATTATACTAAAAGTATAAACTATCAATCAGATGACATACGGCATGTAATAGATTGTGAAAAGCAGGATTTTTTTTGCAAAATTTTGATCATGTTAATAATTTAGAAGCATTAGAAATTTGCATATCAAATGATACAGCAGACTTTATAGGGATTTTTCAGACACCACTAACCAGTCAAAAACATTGCATGTACAGCAGTGCTTCATAACCAGCCTGAAGTGAGCATAAGTGAAAGGGGAGCTGGTAAAACTAATGAAAGCGGGTCACAGGTGGTCTCATCCCTTGTTAAGCCAGCGGCATATTTTCCAACAGTTTTACATCATGCTCTGAGGAAATATTGGACCTCCTTCTCGCTGTCACTTACGACAGCAAAGATAATCAACTGATACCGAAATGTTATTCTCCTCCCAAAACAGCTTATAAACATCTCTAATGAAAAACTGCCATACTGTTAGAATATTCTGCCAAGGGGTTTAATTCGCAAAGTCTGCACTTCCACTGCGGTACAACCACCTGTCTAAACACGCGCTCGGGTGTGTATTTCACCGGCCGCTGTTCCTCCATCAAAACAATGGCTGTTAGATATTAGCGACCGGGATCAAGATAGTAGCATAAATTATATTATTAAATGCCTTTCAACAAAGGCACGCTCCTCTCATTTAGGACAGAGAGGTAATCCTGCTCAAAGAGTACAAGTGTCCATGCAGATAAAATGTTTACGTTGTCTGCATTACAATTTCCATGTTAAATGGATAATAGTGGGATCATGAAGTATAAAGGAGTTATACATATTACAATAATACAGTGTATTTTCGAGTTTCTGGAAATGTGACCAATCATCATCCAGGACAGAAAACCAAAACTAATAAACAAAGTAAAATAAATAAATAAATACCAACTTCTAAAATAAAGTTTTGTATAAATAAACAAATAAATAATATTCTTAGAGACCAAGATAAATAAATAAACATACAATTTTTTTTAAATTAGTTTACATTTTAAAATTTATAAAATGTGACAAATCATGATCCATGACTGAAAAAATAAAATAAAATCTGGCATGACTGAAAATGTGACCAATCATCATACAGAATGAATGAATGAATGAATTGCTATAATGCAATGGTGTAATGATATGAAGTGTTTTCACTTGTCTACAAGGTATCTGGCTCAAAAAATGTGACCTCTGTCTTACCTCTGGCTGTATGGCCTTAAACACAGGGGCGTCCATCAGGGTAATTTGGCTCTGAGAAACACAGACAAAAATAAAATCACATTTTCGTGAGCAATCACAGCCATGAGCTCATTTTCCAGCATTGAGTTATGACGTACATTATGGGAAAGGACAAAATGAATGAAAACAATTCATCATAAAAATCCCCACAATGAGGGAACTCGGTTCAACGGGGTTCTTCAAAGTTTCTTAGAAGTCTAAATAAGCCCTTGATGCAAGTGAATTATTGGTAATATACTCTCTCAAATCCCACAATCAGGCCAACTCACAGGAAACAGTCCTATTTTAAATCACCATAGCATTCGGTAAATTATTCTGAGAAGTTATTTAGCATCATATAGTCATGGCCTAATGGTTAGAGATTCGGACTGTAATCCAAAGGTTGCAGGTTCGAGTCCCCGGCCGGCAGGGATTGTAGGTGGGGGGAGTGAATGTCCAGCGCTCTCTCCACCCTCAATACCACGACTGAGGTGCCCTTGAGCAAGGCACCGAACCCCCAACTGCTCCCCGGGCGCCGCAGCATAAATGGCTGTCCACTGCTCCGGGTGTGTGTTCACGGTGTGTGTGTGTGTTCACTGCTGTGTGTGTGTGTGCACGATGGATGGGTTAAATGCAGAGCACGAATTCTGAGTATGGGTCACCATACTTGACAGTATGTCACTTCACTTATATCATCAGCTCTGTTCCAAATCAAAGTGAGCTGCCTACCTAGACAACATTTTAAGGTGTCATTAGGGAAATTCAGATGTAAAGATTGTTTTGAAAAGTAGGAACATTATGGGATGGCCATTTCTATTTAAGGCAGCATCATGCGTATCTTTTGTTGATTTAAATATTATACTAGGCAAGATTTTTTTTAAAGAGCACACTTTAAAGTGTTATATAAGGAAAAGAAATACAAGAAAATAATATATATAGTAAAAACAAAATACAAAAAAAAAAAATTATTATATATATATATATATATATATATATATATATATATATATATATATATATATATATATATATATATATATAAAGTGCTGTGCAACGATTAATCATAATTAATCACATCCAAAATAAAAGTTTTTGGATACATCATGTGTGTGTGTACTGTGTGTGTGTGTGTGTGTGTGTGTGTGTGCGTATAAAATAATAATAAAATAATTTTATAATATTTCTGCTGCTTCTGCTGAAAAAACAAAACTAACTATGGTGGTAAGTCCCATTGAACTCAATTTGTAACGACGGAACTTGCGACCATAGTTGCTTTTGGGAAACGCACCCCAGGCCGGGAGATCAGCTAAGACTGGTTAAAACATGTTCCCTTGGCAACAAACTCCATAGAGCACAACAGTGGTTAAAGACATTTCAACAGCCTTTGTTCCACAAGTATTTTCCCTTTCATTGTCTCCACAGGGATGTGGTGAGAGGAGCCGCTCACTATCGAGAGCTTCTGAGTCTCCGTGTCAGTCAGGATGCTGCTCGCTCGGTTTGGACCGCAGCTATTGTTTCCGAACGGAAAGGTCCCGAATGACCAGGACTGCTACGAATAAGACTGCATCATTACAGAACAAGACAAACGACGTCTCAGTTTTCCACCAGAGAACGCATCAATTTCACCGCTGACAGTTTTACTCACTGCAAACTCCTCTGGCGTGACTTTGAGCACATCAAACACAACGGCATCGTAGCTCTTCGCGTAGTCAGCGCTCGGGCCGTCCACAGACACGGGGCTGTTACTTCCCTGAATATGAGAAAGAAACAATATGAAGATACCAACATGTCAAGCATGAAATATTACAGATTCCCATAAATGCAAAAACAACTCGAGAGAAGAGAGGGAGAGACACAAACAATGACTATTCATAAACTATAAAGAATCAAAATTGACCACATTTACTGTCCTTCTAAATGTTCCTGGTCTTATTGTGGTTTCATTTGTGATAATGACTATATATTATCCCTCATTTATTCTGATGTGGCCCTCATGTATTGACCATCAGCCACAGCTGAACCGATCATTAAAAAAAAAATCAGCACAGTTCTTTCCATGGAAAAGTGAAGTTGTCGGGTTAGAGTGAGGTTTTGATAGCAGTCGTGGTATATACTTCTCACGGGATGACTGCCAGCGCTGGAAAAACCATGAAAACGTTCTTGGATCTCGATTGAAACAATCTTTGATCTGATGATAACAGTATCTGCATGAGGACACGTCTGTGAGCGTATGGGCGTATGTCTTATGTTTTTATGCATTGGATGTGTAAATGTCCAAAAATTAAATAAAAAAAAGAGCTGAGCCTTACAAAGTGGTATTACCATAAAAATGCAGAATGGAAAACCAAGGTTTGGACACTATCATGGATTTTATCGGACTTTAAAGTTACAGAATCTTTTCAGTCAATCAACGAATGACAAAAACATGGAGCCTTACAAAAAAAGTGATTTTATCAGACTTCGAAGTTACAGAACCTTTCAAGCTCATTTTAAGTAAATTATTCATCATTATGGTACACTACAGTTCAAACATTTGGGGTCAATGAGATTTTTTTGAAAGGAATTAATTTTTTGCATTAAATGGATCAAAAGTGACAGCAAAGACATTTAGAAAGGTTGAAAAACATTCCTGTTTCAAATAAACGCTTTTAATTTAACTTTCTATTCACCAAAGAATTCTGAAAAAAACTAAAAATTCCACAAAAATATGATGCAACACAACTGTTTTCAACATTGATAATAATCAGAAATGTTTATTGAGCAGCAAATCAGTATATTAGAATGATTTCTGAAGGATCATGTGACTGACGACTGGAGTAATGATGCTGAAAATTCAGCTTTGATCACAGGAATAAATTACATTTTTAAATATATTAAAATAGAAATCAGTTACTTGAAATCGCAATAATATTTCACAGCATTACTATTTTTACTGTATTTTTGACCAAATAAATGCAGCCTTGGTGAGCTTAAGAGACTTGTTTCAAAAATATTACAAAATCTTACCAACCTCAAACGTCTGAACTAGGGATGCACGGTATTACACTCTTAAAAATAAAGGTGCTTCACGATGCCATAGAAGAACCCTTTTGTCTAAATGGTTCCATAAAGAACCTTTAACATCTGAAGAAATTTTCTGTTTCACAAAAGGTTATTTGTGGTGAAAGAAGGTTCTTCAGATTATAAAAAGGTAAGCAAGAGATGGTTCTTTAAAGAACCTTTGACTGAATGGTTCTTATATTGTTTCGCTTGAAGAACCTTTTGAGGCAATCATGCTTACTTTTGAACAAAAGACGGCACTCCTCGTGTGATTGTAACATATATATATATATATATATATATATATATATATATATATATATATATATACACACACACATACATTTTCTTTCCCCGTATCTTGAATTTTGTGATAATTTTTAATGCATTTTAATAGACTGAATCATGCATGCAGTGAAAGAACACTCTAAATGCACACGCGCTCTAGTCTAGACTTCACGTAATGAATGCGTGCACTCTGTAGGGGTGTTTTGTTTGGTTTTTGCAAAATACTCGACAATGTCAAATCGCACATCGTTAAAACAACAATTACGATATTATCGCAGACGCTACATATCGCACACCCCTAAGTGCATGTATGTCAATAACAGCATTATCATCTGATATCATAGTACTTTTGGAAGTGGAGGAGAGTGTCGGTTTGTAGATAAGAGAGGGTGGCAGGTCATGGGTTGGTGGTGAGTTGGGTAATGAGGGGTGAACAGAGGTGAGGAAAGGGCTGGCAGTGGAAATGAGGAGAGGGCTGAGAGGGTCTGCAGATGCCAGAGGCAAAATTTAGCTTTTATTCAAATTATGAATAGGTTACTGAGAAACAGAGTAAAGACCTCTTCCTTTATAATCAATTAATCTGATCAGTTCAGTTCATCCGCAGCGCAAGCTCACTGACAATGAAAAAAAGTTATAATAATAATAATGAAATAAATAAAAACCTGTCTATACGTCACAATTAATCTCTTATTTACATCATCTTTGCACTTTGATAGCTACAATGAAAAAGGAACTAACAAACAGCCCACGAGCTCTTCCTGAACAAATTTATTTAGCGTTATTATGACTTAAAAGACTCTGATTGGCCATTGCATTGACGTGCTCAACAAACATGTCTGTGATGGGCTGCAATGCTCAACGCTGAAAAAACATGTAAATAAAAACGCCTTACGCTCTTCAAGCAGCGCTCACACGTTTGAAGGCACGAGCTATCGAAAGGCTGGTCTCATTACATTTTTAAAAATTAAGTATCGTATATTATTTATCTTTACATTTTTTTTATATTTAGTAGATGCTTTTATCTAAAGTGACTTACAAATACGACCAAGAGACGCAATCAAACCAACAAAAGAGCAATAATATGTAAGTGCTGTGACAAGTCCCAGTTAGCCTAACACAGTATTCCTATCAAGCTGTTTTTTATAATAAATAAAAAAGAAAACAAGTAGACAGAATAGAAAAAAGAATAGAGAACGCTAGTGTTAGAGATAGATAATAATAGATTATAGATTATATATTAGATTAAATTAATAGATGTATAAAATATAGAAATTTCTGCCTACCAGGGTTTCAGGTGCTTGAGCCATTGTTGATGCTCAGAGTGATAAACTCCTTCTCCTGACTCCCAAGATCATCTACTGTGTGACGTACATTACATTAATGATGCAATTTTGCGTGCTTCAGTACTTATTTGAGTTAAATTATTTTAACACATTGTGTTAACATAAATATTTATATATAAATCCCCACGTACTCAAGCAGTGAGCTACTAGTGTATTTAATGTTTTAGTATTTTTTAATGTTTCTGTCATTTTTATTAGTTATTGATTTTTATAATGAAAATGTCTAATGCATGACTTTTCGTTTTTATTTCAGTTTTGGATATTTTAGTACATATAAATGAAAATGAGAAATGCTGCTTTGCCAACTACCTGAAATAAAATAAATGTTTAAAATATTTTATTTCAGTTAGTGTTTATGATATTTCAAGTAATGAAAATGTTTATGGTTTTAGTTAGCTGTAATAACCTTCACTAAAGAACCATACGGTTATAATCAATCACAGTTCCAACACTGAAAATAAATCCCATCCTACTGCTGAAATAAGTACATTTCATTCCCAATGAGGAGTAAATCATTATTCATCAGTTCATTTTTAAATATTATTATATTAGAATTTTTAAGAAAGGAGGAGCAGTTACCTCAGAGGAGGCGGAGCTAATGCTGGTGCCATCCGATAGGCCGTTTCTACGGTACATGCTGGAGAATCAGCCAATGGGGTGCAGACGCCTGGGCAACAGCGGCCCTCAGCCAGACTTCACATATGACAAATCATCCATACCTGAAGACACAGAGAGACATCAAAATATTAAGATACATACATTGTATAAAATATCTGACTCAATGTCAAATGCAGTGCTTCATGGGAGTTACAGATGAAGTGGGTTCAATCGTTTGCCTGGTGGTCTGTGTGTGTGTGTGTGTGCAAGAAAAACTGATGCTAAACATCTGAGGAGCTCCACAGGGACTCGGTTTGCTCTCTTTCCCAGATGGCCAGAGGAAGCCCCAGCATACCTGACTGACCGATGAACCGGCAGGCCGGGAAAGAGCGCAGCAAATAGGAAAGAATGTGACTATTACAATGGAAATCCTCTCGGATCACTCACACAGTGATCAAAACACTTAATGGGTTTTGGGAAAGTTCTCCACACTGGAGATCTGAAACAGCCACAATCCATTAACAATACGACCCCGCTTTGGTCTGAGAATCGGGAAATTGCATTTACAATGACAAGACATGTTGCTGTAAATGAAAGCTTTTTAATCTCAGCTCCGACTGTGAGAGTTATCATCAAGTAGATCTCATATAACTCTATTTGAGCTACAGAGCTGTTGTTATGCTTTTTGCATACAAACATTTCACAACACGACGTGCATCAACAAAACAGCTGCGAGTGTGAAGGATCACATGCAGCATCAACTGCCTCCTTTCTGAGGCAAAAACAAGTTTGTTTAAAGTCCGGCCAACCAGAGAATTTATAGCAAAATACACTCTAAAAACTTTTGAAAGAAATCATGCTTATGTGCTCATTAACATATGACCACCCACATTTACATATCAACATCTTCAGTCTGATTAACATGTTTAAGCGCTCAAAGAAAATCTAGTTCACTGTGTTTGTTATGCTATCAAATTATGTTTTTGATGCAAGAATCCTTGACTAATATTTTAAATATAAACCACTATGAACGTGCATATTATGGCCTCTTGCATAAAAAGACTAAAGCCTAATTTGACCCGTTACTGAAGCCAAAGCACTCAGAGGGGCTGTGATGACCTCTCGTGGCCATATGAGTTTCTTATAATAGCTTATGGAAGTTTTTCAATGTGAAATCCACACATTTTGGCTCATTAGCAATATACTGATCTGACTGCCCAACATAACTTTTAAAATCCTTTATGGAGAGGCCAAAAACAGTGAAAAGTTAGGGGATGGTACGATTATTAATGTTTTTTTAAGTCTGACCAAGACTGTAGCCTACTTATAATAACAGTAAAATTGTAAAATATTATTACAATTTAAAATAACAGTTTTCTATTAGAACATATTGTAAATTGTAATTATTTTCCTGTGATGCAAAGCTGTATTTTCAGCATCATTACTCCAGTCTTCAGTCACATGATCCTACAGAAATCATTCTAATATGCTGATTTGCTGCTCAAGAAACATTATTATCAATATTGAAAACAGTTGTGCTGCTTCATATTTTTGGGGAAACCGTGATGCATTTTCTTTTCAGGATTATTTGATGTCTTTACTTTTGATCAATTTAATCATCTTATGAATAAAAGTATTTATATAAAAAAAAAACTCTCACTAACCAGGTTTTTGAATGGTAGTCTATTTAATGCATAATCAAATCTGTTCACTGATCAGCATTATAAAAACTAAAACATTTAATGATTTAAACACCACAGTTTAATTTCAACAAAATCATAATTTGTCTTGATACCAGTGATTGCTGTAATGTGCCTTTCATGCTGCATACTAAATAATATACTAAAAATACCATTACAAAACACATAAAAATACATAAAAATACAAAAATATACTTGAACTGTTATAACTATATGAATTTGAAAACAACACTTAGCTATACCACAAGATGGCGGCGCACAACTACAAATGACTCTACTACTTATCAGAAGAGCTTTGTTTCAAACATCCATTAAATGTTATATCACTTAATTCACATCAATATTCAACTCATTTCCATGTAAGATGGAAAAGGATATTTGTCTACTATATACATTTAAATATTACATACATGTGTGAATTTGAGAGGTCCTTTACATGCTTTTCTCATTTAAAATAACCACATTCATTACAAATTATAGAGTGAAAACGGTATAGGTTTAAATAATCTCAGTTTTTCCAGTGTGACCCTGGACGGCACACAATCAGGGTGAATCACAAAGTCTTCTCGATTCAGCTGAATTTGAGATGGTTCACATTTCTCTCAGCTCCTATTTGTAACCCATTCAACACCCCCCCCCCCCCCCCTCCACCTCTCTCGCACCAGAGCTGTCTGATTAGAATCTGAAAGCATTTCCTATAATATCAGCCACTGTAATCCCCCATGAGTCAGTGATAATACCATCTCACACATCAGTATTACAGTGGATCACAGTCTGTCTGACATCACTCATTTGAGACGCCATCTGGACTGAGAGCGGGTGTGAAAGCTATTAAGTGTTTCCAAGGAGATGCACATTAGTTTATCTCCCGCTTTCACTTAGTCCACTCCAAATGAGTGGGAGCCTCGATTGTTTTTCACAATACAGGCTTGAAGAATGAACTTCACTTGAAGGGTTTAAATCGAGCATGAACACCTGCTCAATCCTTAAGCCAAATACAGTACACCTACTGTAGTATAGTATAGTATTTGTTATAGTATTGTGTATTATAGTATATAGTGATATACTATACAATAGTATAATATAGTATCTTAATATAGTTAGCGCTGAATAATATAGAATAGTGATAGCATAGTATAATATACGGTGATACACTTTAGTATAGTACAGCATAGTATACTATGATAGAGTATAGTATACTATACTATTGTACAGTGCCATAAAGCATGGTATAGTATAGTATGCATAGTATAGCGAATGTATGTTTTGGTCATTCAAAAACATTTGCTTTTCTGCAGAGCAAAAACTTCCGGTCCAGTCCAAAGATTTATTTCAAACTAAACTGCAAAGAACAAATGAACTTTCACAGCTCTATTGTGTCAAGCAGATACATGCAGACACATGCTCATCAGTGACACATATTCAGTGTTCAGACTTGATCAGACCAGTCACAGTGAGGTAAGTAAGGTTAAAACACACACACACACACACACACACACACACGGGACACTTAATCAGAATCATGGTCAGGTGTTACAGAGCAGTTCTGATAACAGCTCTATTTCAATATAACAGACTCTGTGACACGCGTCCCCTCTGCTGTGTATTGGTTATCCCCTTTGTCTTCAATCACACCCCTTTTTCGTCACCTTCGATCTCTTTAATTATCCCTCATCCCTCTCTCGTGTCCATTAAAGCAGCTGTGAGGTGCTGTAATTATACGGCTCACTCCAGGATCTGTCCTCACACACACTAAAGCACACATTCAGCAGTATAGACATTTTGGCCATTACTGAAAGTTGGAACAGCATGCATAAAAAGCCTCTTATGACTCATACGATATTGAAATGATTCTGAACATGACCGATACCAATACAGACTCAATCCAGACTGCACGCTAAGGATGCAAGGTCAGTGTTTAGATAACATACTTGATGGAACTGCACATTTAAATGACTCAGAAATGACTTTGGGAAATAAAAAAAAACTAGTATCACCCAAAACAGGCTTAAGTAACTCTAACAGTAATTCTACAAGAACCAGTTCATCAGGTAGCTTGTTAATGAGAACTGGAAACAGGACAACCCAAATATTTATCCGTCTTTTAAGAACCATTTTTGGTCGAACTCTATGGACAGCCTAAGAAAATTATTACAGTTTAAGAAATTTACATCTATTACAGTCTAAGAAAATTATTTAAAAAATTAAAATTAAGAGCCAGGGGGTGAAAACTTTTTTGAAATTGACTTATTTTGTCTTATGGGAAAGTAGCTTCTGAAGGGCAATACTAAATAAATGATGAAAAAAATAAACAAAAATAAGGATAATTTACACATTCCGTTTCCCAATGCATTGTGTTTCCTTCTTGAGCATTACTGAAGGTTTTGTAATACTGTAGTTGCATAGGAGCTGTCACGCAGTGTGAAAACATGGGTCTCAAAATCATACAGTCAGTGCTTCAAAAGGGTTCATATATGCAAAAGATGCAGAAAAACCAAAGAATATGCAGGAACTGGGGAGTTTTCTGAAGAATAGGTGGCCAGCTCAACAGGACAAACAAAAGGCTATCGAACAACTAATATATAAATATATATACAAATCTCAGTCATGGATCACCCAGGTAATAACACACAGTATTAAGAATCAAGCATAAACTTTTGAATGTGGTAATCTTAATAAATTAAGCTATTACTTTGTCTTGCGGACTATACATCTTTAAATATCATATTCAAGACAGTAGCCTACTATTTTGTATGATCCCTCTTAACATTTAGCAGATTCTGCAAGGTGTATGTAAACTTTCGACCTAAACGGTATATAATAGAACTATTTAATATTGTAAAATGAATTATAAATATAAAACTTAAAACCTAATTCGAAAATCCCTAAACATTTACTATAACCAAGTACAAACCGGCATATTGAGCACTAAAAACCAGAAGGATGATGGCATGACACATGATAATATGAAAACTGGATTTGACATTATTATAAGGCGTCCACCCTCAATGGAGATATTTACAGCAGAACCGATGTTTGAATTTTTATCCCAGGGATCATACTTGGCAACAGAGCATTTTTTTCCTCATCCCACCCACAATCCTCGGCTCCAAGGGACCATCGCCATGGCAACAGCAAACCACTTGGAATGTGGGCCGGCATTGTGAGATTCTGAATGAGCTTTGACGGCTGCCGGGGGAAACCGAACCCTGAGCGCAGCAGGCATACTTCACCCTGGTTGTCATGCTTGGAGAAAGTTTTATCGGAGACTCCCTGAAAGAATATGTGGGGGAAAATGTGCAGTCAGGACTCAGGAGGTCATTATCAAATCTGACAGAGTCATCAAGACTTCGAGACATGGAGCAGAGCTGTTCCGTATCATCCTCAAGTGCTTTATTTTGTGACAATGGCTGCCTGACTGTACATTATCCAACTTCTCAGTTACTTAAATAGAAAAATGTATATAAGTCATTGTATTAAATATGTAAGCGCAGAATAATAAGAAGAATGAAACACTGCATAAGCAGACTGTAAATTAATGGTAGTTTAACTGGTTAACTGTTAAGTTAAAACCTAGTAAACTTACAAAAGCTATTAAAATGTTTTGTTAACTGAAATAAAGTAAAATACAAATATTAGACAGAAATCTTAAACAGAAAATGAAAATTAGAAATGTTTCTATGGAAAGCAACTAAATAAATAAATGTTTAAATGATACAGATACTAAAGCAGAAATAATAAAAATAATTAAAAAAATAATAATAGAAATGTTGCCTTGGCAACTAAGTGAAATAAATAGGTTTATAAGTTCCAAAATTAATAAAACAGACATAAAAAAGCCTTAGCAAATAACTGAAATAAATTTAAGCGACAAAATAAAACTAATTAAAAAAATTAAACTTTAGAAACGCGAACTGAAATGTTTGTGTTAAGATTACTACAACAGAAATAAAAGAAATAAATAATAAAAATTAGATATGTTGCCTTGGCGACTAATTGAAATACATGAGTTTAAGTGCTAAAACAACTAAGAGCGAAATATAAAAATTAAACTAAATAGAAATGCATTTAAAAAAAAAATTAAAAATTACAAAAGCACATAATTAAACAAAAAATGGAAAATGTCCAAATCTGTAAATAAACTAGTTCAAAATATTAATACACATTATACTAAGAATGCACATACTTTATGTCTGCCATACATGTAACATGCATCAGATGGTAAGGATAAGCACTGTGTTCCTCATAACCGGTTACAAAACTAAGGCCCAGGTGTGAAGCGGTGAAGATTAAAGCAGTGGAGCTTCTCAAATGTCTGGAGTAACGATGGACTCGTCCTCAGATGCACCGCAGAGCTGATCTGAGATTCAGTGCATGACATCATTGCAGCCGCGAGCACACTCAGCGTTTCTAATGGATCCAGTGTCACAGAACACGCCAGATCAAACATCAGAGCAGTGAGGTGAAAATGAGAACAAGCTGATTCGGACACCCAGTGGGCAGGACAGAGGGATGAAAGACATCTCTCTCAGAAAAAAGGTACAAAAGCTGTCACTGGGGCAGCATGCTGTCAAGAGATACTACTATGCACCATTTAGTGCCTTTAAGGTACTCAAATGCATCCTTTAGGGTTAAATAAGGGGCAAAGGTGTTGCTTTTGAAAAATGATCATCCGAGTAACAGCTTTTGTACCTTATTTTCAGAGACTGATGGGGTAATATGAAAATACAGAGCAGGACATGTTCCAAACAAGCTGTGAGGAAGGTGAGGAAGAACAACGACAAGTTTAGGCTAATGGTTTAATTGCACAATAATAAAGAATTCAATCAACATCTCATGTCATCTAGTTTTCAAAAGCTTTAAAATAGATTCATACAATCAGACAGTCTGAACTATACACATACATACATTTATGAATTTAAGGTATAGGGGTCAATAAGATTTGTTTGGGTTTTTTTTAAAGAAATTTCTACTTAAATTTAGCAAGGACGGATTAAATTAATCAAAAGTGACAGAAAAGACACTTAAGAATCTTTAGAATATTTCCATTTCAAATAAATGCTATTCAAAGAATTGTAAAAATCTGATGATTTCTACAAACATATGAAGCAGCACAACCGTTTTCAACATTGATAATAATCAGATATGTTTCTTGAGCAGCAAATCAGTATATTAGAATGATTTCTGAAGGATCATGTGACACTGAAGACTGGAGTAATGATGCTGAAAATACAGCTTTGATCACTGGAATAAATTACATTTTCAATATTTGAGAGTTTTAAATTGTAATAATATTTCACAAAATTTCAGTTTTTACCATATTTACTATATGTACTGTTTCTATTTTTGACAACAACAACAACAAAAAGAAATATGCAGCCTTTGTGAGCATAAGACACTTTCAAAAACTTTGAATGTTAGTGTATATACATAAATATAAAACGAGGGGTGAGAACCAGAAGGGCGTAAGTGACATTTTTTGGCTGCTCGGATTGAGTTGGGCAGGTCATTCCACCAGATGAGAACATATAATATCAAATATATCAAATGAAAGCTCTTAATGAGCTCTTTCTACTGGCATAAGTCCTGTCATCCATGAGTGTACAATTTTGTATTATAAACAATTGAAATCAGTACACAAAGTCAGACCAAACTATGGTAAAATATTTGTTTTGGATCTCCTGTAAAGTTGGTGTAATATCACTTACACCTTTCTGGTTCTCACCCCTCGGAAATTAGTTTTACTGTTTTGGGTCTTTTATTTCTTTTTATGTCTCAAGTGTAGATAAAACAAACGCTGAGAGTTTTTGTTCTGATGTTACAGTGATTCATTTGCTATAATCGGATCATTTGGTTTCTGTCAAATTCCACATAAATATTTTCACTTTTTTCAATTTACAAAAACAAAGAATAAATAACAGTATTGCAGATTTAAAATAACTCATAGCATGATAAAACAGTCACATTTATGACAGGCAGCAACAGGGCTGCTATTATAACCAGAATTGAGCAGGTGGTCGCGTCTCAAATGTCGCACACATGCTCGCCGCTACACAAATACAGCCATGGAAAGAAATAATTGGGTCAGATTCTAATATTTCACCCACTTCGAGCTGCACTTTAATAACAGATGCTGTGTATATTTAATGCTATGTGGCTCTGAGGTGAGAATTTCATCTATACGGGCTCCCCTTTGAACTGATGGCTCAATGCCTAAAAATAGGAGCGCAGCGGGTCATAGAGCAAAAATAAAACAGACAAATATCAATTCAAGCTGCAAATAGCTAAACCTACTGCTCCACTGATATGCATTTTTAAACGGTCAAAGCCAGTATATTTAGAGGGAACAGAGAACTGGAGGAGGAAGGAAGGAATTAAACATTCATTTTTATTTATACATTTATATTTAACTATTTATATAAAATGAATATTTATATTATTTAAAAATAATTTATTAAATTAAATTATTAAATATTTCATATTAACATGCTAGTATACTATTAATATAACAATATTAAAATGTTAATAATTAATTTATTAAATTAACAACCTGAACTACAAACAGATCTGCCTGGCTGATCAATCAATATTATACACACAAATTAATAAAAAAAAAAAAAAAAAGTATTATATTACATTTACATTATATATAAAAAATATTTTAAAATAATTTAGTTAAATTGATTATTCATATAATAATATAAAAATATTGATAAATTAATACATTAACAAATTTAACTGGAAATACATTTGAAAACAGATAGAAGACAGTTTGCACCATTCATTTAGGATCTGCCTGACTGATATTAATCTACATTAATACAATAACTTGACGCTTTCAACAGAAAGCTGTAAGATAACGCAGTTCTTGATCACTGATCTCTGAATTATTGTTCATATTAGCATGTCAAAGTTATGTTTTTTTAAAGCATTAATTAGACAGCATCTGTTAAAGGTGTTGCTGGTAGTTTCTGGGCTCATCCAGACTGGAGGTGTATTATATAACATTAGGCCTATTATTATGGCACTATATAATTATGAGCACTGAAACAGCCTGAGTTTGTTCGTTTAAAATAACAAACACGGTCATGAGTCTTCAACACAGTTATACTGTCATATATCCTCATCAAAGGAGGCCATAACACTGTTTATATAGACAGTTTGTGGTTTGTACTGTAAGCAGAAGATGGTCAGACTGGCTTTTAGGGACTTACTGCACAAACTGGAAAGATCAACAAAACACTTACACTTCCTGTTTAAGTTCCAAGCTGTTTTACTGATGTATGTTTACTCAAGTGCAGTTTTAAGTTTACCTTATTCTTTAAAATGCATGTTTTTGAGAAAGAAATCGGTAACACTTTATTATATGGACTTAAGTGCTTATTAGCATGCCTTTTGTTAACATATTTGCTATTTATTAGAACTTATAAAGCATCCCTAATCCTGCTGAACACCTAAACTTAACTACTACCTTACTAACTATTAATAAGCAGCAAATTAGGAGTTTATTGAAGCAAAAGACGTACTTAATAGTTTGTAAATAGCGAGAATTGGACTTTAAAACAAAGTGTGACCAAAAATCTTTTAAAGTATGCTTGGGGTCAAACGTTATGAGGTCTGTAAGATTTGTTTTTAAGTATCTTATGGTCAAAGAGACTGCATTTATTCAATCAAAAGTACAGTAAAATCTGTAATGTTATGAAATAGTATTGCAATTTATAATAAAATATCTCCGAGTCATTAAGGTTTCGAGGCTGACGTTTGGCAACTCGAGCCTTCAGCTCCCTCCACAGAATTTCTATGGGATGAAGGTCTGGAGATTCTGTCTCTCACTGTTCAAATAAACCTACCATTAAAATTATAGACTGATCATTTCTTTGTCAGTGGGCAAACGTTCAAAATCAGCAGGGGATCAAATCATTTTCTCCCACTGTAGAAATATCTTACTGAGGCCTTTAATATCTTGCTATCTTCAAATGTGTAAACAAAATGGAAAAAACACATTACCATAATTTTTGGGATATTATGCACCATGGAAGTTCAGCGCAAACAAACAGGCTTTAAAGTATATCTGTCAATGACGCTCACTGGAGTGAATGCAGATGTTAAAGTTCAGAAATGACAGCGGGTGCTACGTGATGAGCGTGTGTGAGAGATATAAATACGGTCTTGTGAACATGACCTGCTGGTAGAAGTTTCCTGATCAATGCTGGTGTAATGTCAGAAGTACAGACAGCTGCAGGGGTCCGGGACGCCCTCATTTACCCCCCACTGCATGACTGCAACTCTACAGACTGACACAGAGCTCAAATATGTGCTCTAACATAACTGCACACATACTTTTCCATCCTACTTTTCCCACCTGTTTTTTATGCTGGAACTGCTAATAACTTTACGGTCAACCTGTTTTTCATTCCACAGTTCAAGGAAAAGTTCACCCAAAAATGAACATTTGCTGAAATTGTACTCCGCCTCAGGCCATACAAGATGTAGATCAGTTTGTTTCTTCATCAGATTTGGAGAAATTTAACATTACATTACACAACAAATCCTCTGCAGTGAATGGGTGCCGTCAGAATGAGAGTCCAAACAGCTGATAAAAACATCACAATAATCCTTGAGTAATACACACCACTCCAGTCCATCAATTAACATCTTAAGACAAAAATAAATCCATCTTTAAGATGTTTTTAACTTCAAACTGATGCTTCTTGTGAAAATATGAGTCCATAATCCATAACACTTCCTCCAGTGAAAAAGCATCTCTTGTTGTCCTCTCACATTAAAATCCTTTGACATATTAGTTTAAAACTGATTCTTCTGACTCAGATGAGACTCACTTTCACAAGCATTTGTACACAAACAAAACAGAGGAGCTTACAAAATATATACTGTACAATGATTTTGATAACACTTAGAAGTGCACATGGCATGTGGATGACTTTTATGGTGTTATTTTTTTTTTTAATTTTTCAATCTTAACCGCTAGTTTCAGTTATGAAAATACTTCTGAAAAATATGTTTGTGTTCAATGTAAGAACAGGTTTGGACCAACATGAGAGTCTGTAAATACTGACAGAATCTGCCTTTGTAGGTGTAGCTACTATTATGAACCTTTCTAGATAAAACACTAAGATTCATGACATCTGCTCATGACAAGGCTATTCATGTTTGTCCCGGTCAACTAAACCTGCATTCATGTGGCGTAGTAGCCGACACCACAACACACGAATACTACACCGGTTCCTGAACTGAGGAATGCTCTGGCTCTCTGCCATCAGGAATGAGCACCTCGATTGAGCTGGGCTTCTGAATTCCTTCTCAGTTACTCCAAGTTTCGTCCTGACCAATTACACACATCTCACATGGCCTGCACCGCAAGCGCATGAACTGCATAGCAAACAGTATAACAGACACTGCATCTCAGCTTCTGAGGAAACAATGCCTTTTTCAACAACAAAAAGATGCTTTGATACTGAAATGGCCTAAATCTGTACAATGGAACACTTGAACAGACCAACCAGACATACGCTGTTTGTAATACGTTTTGAAAATATATTAATTCAAAGAGGCATGTGGCATTTGCATCAACTATTAACATATGTGACCCTGGACCACAAAACCAGTCATAAGGGTCAATTTCTTTTTATTATTATTGATATTTATACATCATCTGAAAGCTGAATAAATAAGCTTTCCATTGAAAGCTATTTGTTATGATAGGACAATATTTGGCTGAGATGCAACTATTTGAAAATCTGGAATCTGAGGGTGCAAAAAAAATCTAAATATTGAGAAAAATCACCTTTAAAATTGACCAAATTAAGTTCTTAGCAATGCATATTACTAATCAAAAAATAAGTTTTGACATATAAATGTAGGAAATTTACAAAATATCTTCATGGAACATGATCTTTACTTAATATCCAAATGATTTTTGGTATAAAAAAAAGATAATTTTGACCCATGCAATGTATTTTTGGATATTGCTACAAATATACCTGTGATACTTATGACTGGTTTTGTGCTCCAGGGTCACATATAAACAAAGGCATTATAATATATCTGAGAACATACAACAATATCAGAAGTGTTTAATATAATAAAAGAAATGTAATAAGAAAAAGAAATATGTAAATTATGAAATATGTTATAACGATAGTAATTTCATAATTCAAAATATCTAAATAGATAGATTAGAGTAAAAATTACATAATTGTATTTTAAATGACATTGTTATTTTAGAAATTGTATCATATATTAACTACATTTCTTATAAAATATACAACAAATATTTTTATTTATTTTAAATTAATAATTATGTTAGTACTTTATCAATTTTAATTATATATATATATATATACACAGTGCCCTCCATAAGTGTAGGAACAGTAAAGACATAATTGCTCTGTTGGCATTGGGTGATTCAACACATAGATGTTTTACCAGCTAAGACGTTCAGCACTTTTATAGTTTCATCCCTCTATCTGATGTGAGCATAAGTATTGGAGCAGTTGCCTCACAGGTCTTTCTAAGTGATCAGCTGTGTTCTGTTGCATTAATTCTTCAGATATTAAAAGCAGGGAATGTCGTATCAGTTATATCCATTACTTCTGTTTTCTGAATCCTGCATTCGATGATGACACACACAAACCAGGATGAAGATGAGGGAGCTGACTTTGAGAGAAAAGCAAGCAATTTGGATGCTAAAAGAAAAGAGGAAGTCAATTAGAGCTCTAGCAAAAACAAAGGGCATGGAGAAATCAAGAGTTTGGAAACCACCAACAACGACCTGATCAGCTGAGAAAACAACAGTAGTTGATGACAGACAAATCATAAAAGCTGTGAAAATGAATCCTAAAAGACGTGTCTGTAAAATCACCAACAACTTCCAGAAAGCTGGGGTGATGCTCTGACAATCTACTGTCCTCAGGAGACTTTGACACAGAATTACAGATGCTACACAGCAAGATGCAAACCTCTGACCAGCACCAAACATAGAAAGACAAGATTAGAGTTTGCAAAAAAGCACAAAGGTGAGCCAGAAGAGTTTTGGAGCTGTGTTTATGGACCGATGAGACAAAGATGAACCTTTATCTAAGTGATGGGAAAGCAAAAGTGTGGAGAAAAAAAGGGAACTGCAATGATCCCAAGCATACAGCCTCATCTGTAAAGCATGGTGGAGGTGGTGTCATGGCATGGGCATGCATGGCTGTCTCTGGAACAGGCCCTCTCAACTTTACTGATGACTTAATGCATGATGACAGTAGCAGAATGAATTTGGAAGGGTACAAAACCATCTTGCCTACCAATATTCAAGAAAATGCCACCAGATTCATTGGGAAGTGCTTCATATTGCATCAGGACAATGACCCAAAACACCCTGCCAGTTCAGTCAAGGAATTTATAAGAGCAAAGAAATGGAAAGTCTTAGATTGCCCAAGTCAATCTCCAGATTTAAATCTGATTGAACATGAATTTCACCAGCTGAAGAGGAGAGGAAAGGCAGAAACTCCCCAAAACAAGCAACAATTGGAATTGGCTGCATTAAAGGCTGGGAAAAGTATTTCAAAGGAGACCAAGAGTCTGGTGATGTCTATGGGTCACAGACTCACTGCTGTGATTGTGTGCAAGGGATCTGCAACTAAATAATAGCTTTTAATCTTTTATATCTGCCTTATGTTCAACTGTCCCAATACTTATGCTCACATCAATGAGTGGGATGAACTCTAAAAGTGCTGTTCTTTGGTTATTTGGTAAAGCATGTATGTGTTGAAACGGCTAATAATAAAATGTGACATTCTGTAGTTTTGTCTCATATTCATCTTTTAATCATATTTGCAAATGTCTTGACTCCACAGCCAACAGAGCAATTTTGTCTTTACTGTTCCAGTACTTATGGAGGGCACTGTATATATAATTATTATTATTACTATTATTATTGGAGAATGTATTAACTACATTCTTATAAAAACATGTAAAATATTTATTTACTTTTTATTTCCATTACACACACACACACACACACACACACATATATATATATATATAATTATTATTAAGCACAGCAACAAATATTTACAATAAAAATCCATAAAATAAATACCCTCCTTAAGAAATATCAAAAGTTAAAACAGTGGCATTGTACTTTCAGATATATTACAATAAAAGCCAATAATACCACACCATATACAAATACTTACTATTTAACTGACGTTATAAATAATCAAAAATGTCATATTAAAAAACTAAATATTTCATTATAATTGCCACACCAAACGAGCTGCTGTCTCTCAGGATTTTGAGTCTCGTGCGCGCGCACGCCTGATCATACGCGCAACTCGCAACATGGAACACGGTCACGCGCGCGCAGGGCTGTAAATTAACCTTTCACCTTTACTAACCCTTCTTAATGAATGACGTGCACAGACTGTTCCTAATCAATACTCCATCGACCCATCCATAAAATCAATCAAATCAAAATCTGGTTCGCCTACCTTATATCTGCGCACTGATCAATGAGAAGAAACAATCATGTTTTGCCTCCAGTCATCCAATAAACGAGCTCAACTGCGCATCTAATCCAATACAGCACGTCAGGTTATTATTCCAGAGCGTCAGAGCTATATTATATGTTTATAAATGTAAAGACATTTGCGAGAGATGTACAGATATCACACTCACTGCCAAAACAAGCGAAACATTCATGGGCAGGAAGTGTCAGGTAGGTTCCTTTGATCTAACGGACAGGTCAACTGCCCAATCACACGCGTTAAACCGCCACTCAACCCCGCCCACCACGGAGCGCTAGCCAATCGCGCTGAAGCACCGCGTCTATGTGAATTTGAAGTGGACGCGCAGGTGCATCTGAGCAACAGGGATGTCTTCCTCTGTAACTTAACACTCTGACATTTAACCAAATCTTATTATAGTTTTAACTATACTAACAAATCTAAAAAAAGGCCAGATACTCTTTAAAATAAAAGCAAAAGTTTTCCCCTATTTTTTTATTTATGTGATTTATTTATATTTATGTCTTTCAGTTGTTTGCTTACACACACATATATGTGTGTGCGCGTGTGTGTATATATATGTATAATGTATATATAAAACATCAAAGTAAATTAAATTAAATATGTTTTTAAATTTACAATATGTGAGCATTGAACCAATTGTCAGTTGAGACTGCCTCCTAGTGTCTGAAACCCTGCATTGCAACTCAAACACAAAATAAATTGTTCTTCATGCAACAAAACAGGATCTCCAGTACAAATAGAACATTTATTGCTAAACACATTTTTGTACAAATCTCACAAAGTTTCACAAAGTTCTTCTATAAGAAGAAACCACAACAGAAGTGTAAGTGGGAAATGGTGCCGTCCGGAAAGAAAAGTTTCTGATAACCAGATATCAAGACAGTCCTGTTGAGGTAGTGATCCGTCCAACATCCTAAAGCTGTGCCTGTCAATTAAGAAAATTTGGTCACTTGAGAATATTTATATTTTATATAACCGTTTACAATTAAAAAAAAAAAGTTTCTATATATTTTACCCCATTATATTATAAGATACATACACATATACCATGTATTAAATTGTTTAAACTTTTATTGAAAAAATAAAATAAAAAAAACGTACAAAGAATGGATGTATAATTTAATACATGGCTGAATTAATTTTCCATAAATATTCTCTGTCTGATTGACTTTGAGAATGATTTTTAACCGTACTGATAACACATATTCTGTTTCCGCTTACATGATTGTCACTAGTTTGTTCTGTTTGAGGCATATAGAAATTTGCACATTCATAATAAAAAACATAATTCAAACAATATTTACATACTAAAATTTACCAATACTTGGCAACTGCCAAAACAACATGTTTGAAATGCTCTTTAGAGTGTTATACTAGCTTACAACACTTTCAGGAATAATTCAATATTCTAAGAAAAGCCCTATTTATTTGATCTAAAACTATAATAAAATTAGCTAACATTTTGTTCTAATTAAGCACTAATTAAATTCCATGCACCATCTCAAACTACTGAATACCACAGCATCTGAGGTATAGTTGTAACCGAGGTTTGAATCAGTTCATTCACAAACAGGCCGTAATAACAGACTACTTTCATGGCACATTCTGTACATTAGATTCAGAAAATAATACAAGTAAACACCAAGCTGCTTTTCTACAAGAGTTTTACAGCCCTTTCACTTTTTTATAGTTTGCTTTTTGTGCTCTTTTGACATTTGCATGAAATGGCTTTGTGAAGTAAAACAATAAAGATGTGTTCTCTGTTTCATTTCACTGGTATTTGATATTTACAGGTGGCTGTGCTTTGATATTTCTCTCTTAAATCCACTTCAATACTATACAGATGAATTTTAAAAACATATCAAGAACATGTCATAGTCATATGTGACCCTGGAGCACAAAACCAGTCTTAAGTCGCTGGGGTATATTTGTAGCAATAGCCAAAAATACATAGCATGGGTCAAAATTATCAATTTTTCTTTTATGCCAAAAATCATTAGGATATTAAGTGAAGATCATGTTCCATGAAGATATTTTGTAAATTCCCTACTGTATATATATCAAAACTAAATTTTTGATTAGTAATATGCATTGTTAAGAACTACATTTGGACAACTTTAAAGGTGTTTTTTTTTTTGCACCCTCAGATTCCAGGCCAAATATTGTTCTATCCTAACAAACCATACATCAATGCATGTATAAATCTCAATTTTGACCCTTATGACTGGTTTTGTGGTCCAGGGTCACATATTTCAGCCCCAAAAAAAAAAAAACACGAATTGATGGCAATATAAAGTTATATTTTGCATAAAGAAAATAAAGCCTTTTTACGATCATAAGATATCAAACAAATGTGACAATAAAAAGGATTCATCTCTATTACTGTATTACAGTAATAAAACGACAATGAGAATCCCCGTTTAGAATACTGAGAATTACAAACAAATTACAACAATATATGTGCTGAATAAGGTTCAATATCTTTATGCAAAATATTTTGTGCGCGCGTGTGATATGACTTGGACATGTTTTTCATAAGATTCGCCCATATAGAGATGACATTTATAATATTTTACAATTATGGCACATTATAAAACATTTGACACCTACAAGAACACTGTTTGCAGAAGGAGATGAAAATGGCAATGCTTTAATGCAGCAGTATGTAAGATTTTATTTCACTTTCAAAATCCTCCTAATAAATCTGTTGACTTTTAGAGCATAAAACGGATTAGAACAGATTAGCAGCTGAAACAAGCGCCGTTCTCTGTGAAATCCTATTGGAAACGCTCTGGCTACAGAGATCGGCAATAGAGTTGATGCCAAACACTGAATCCAGCTCAACTAAAGCAAATGAAATCCAGCATAATGCTGCATCGGGGAATATTTCTATTTACATAAGATAAACCTTGTTAAAACTCCAAAGCGCTTAGTGAGCTTTTAAACCTGAATATTATGACAGCATTCAAGGCTCTTGTGTCAAATGTGGTCATATTTTTTCCTTCAGATATCATTCTGAGACATTAGAATGAAGTCAACATTGAAGTCAACATGAAACGGCATTTTACTACAACAACATCTATTAAGAAAAGTCTATTTTGACTTCATGTTGACTAGATCGAAAGTTTGAAATAACTCATGATTTTAAATGTTGTCTTAAAGAAGTCTCTTCTGCTCACCAAGGCTGCATTATTTAATTAAAAATACAGTAAAACAGTAATATTATGAAATAGCATTACAATTTTTAACAACCGTTTTCTATTGTAATGTATTTTTAAAAAACAGAAATGTGTTCTTATGATACAAAGCTGTATTTTCAGCATCATTACTGCAGTCTTCAGTGTCACATGATCTTCAGAAATCATTCTAATATACTGATTGGCTGACCAATTATTGTCAATTATTAAAGTGTTGTTATCAATGTTGTTTTTAATTTTTGTGGAAACCATATTGCATTTTTTTCCGGATTCTTTAATGAACGGAAAGTTCAAAGCATTTATTTGAAACAGAAATCTTCTGTAACATTATAAACATCTTTACTGTCTCTTTTGATCAATTTAATGCATCCTTGTTGAATAAAAGTATTCATTTCAATTTAAAAAAATCTTTCTTAATGTAATATATTACAGTTTTTACTAAAATATGGAGCAGCACATCTGTTTTCAACATTGATAATAGTAATAAATGTTTCTTGAGCAGTAAATCAGTATATTAGAATGATTTCTGAAGATCATGTGACACTGAAGACTGGAGAAATGATGCTGAAAATACAGATTTAATCACAGAAATAAATTACATTTTAAAACATATTCAAACAGTTTTTTAAATGAAATAATCTTCCACAATATTACTGCTTTTACTGTATTTTTGAGAAATAAACATCCTTGGTGAGCAGCATAAGAAACTTCTTCTAAAAACATTTAATTATTCCAAACTTTTGACCGGTACTTTACACCTGAACAAATGAACTGAACAGAAGGCCTCTGTTCAAAATTGAGGTGCTTGTTTAAAATAATCCTGCTGTATACAGTGGCAAGTTTGGCATTCAGGTAAAGGATGCTTCTATGCTGAGGTTTCTCAAACGTTCCTACAAGGTTCCTGCGGGAGCACTAGCAGATCTGGGAGGCCCGTCGGGTCTGATGGGCCTTTGCGCACGTGGAGGTATGTCGGTTGAAGCTGTCTCTCCACATGAAGCGTTTGGAGCACAGGCTGCACTCGTAGGGTTTAATGCCCGTGTGGATCTTCATGTGGCCCACCAGGTGATGCTTCATTTTGAAGCTTTTGCCGCAAACGGCACAACTGAACGGCCTCAGACCCAGATGCATGCTCATGTGCCGGTCCCTCTGGCTTTTGTGCGTGAAACTTTTGCCACACTGGCACGGATAGAGCTTGTAAACCACTGAAGCGAAGCCTGAGTGAGAGGTCTGCTCCTTTAAGCCACCGTCGACCGACGTCTCATCTTTAGAAACAACAGCACCTCCTTCGAGCTGAAGTTTATCCCTGGACGGTGGGTTGGAAAGCTCGTCCGAGGCTTGCGAAAAGCCCCCCATGGAGGTCCCGTAGAAGTCTAACGGCTCTTCATAAGAGCAATCCCGATCCAAGCACTCCACCAGTTTCTCACTGAAACAATCCTCTGCTATGTTTGGATTGTGAGAGTTTTCGTCTGAATCGTTTACGGCGTGTTCGGCGCCAAACAAGCCGCCGCAAGCATCTCGACTCTGCCTTTCTGATTTTATCTGCACCTTCTTTCTGTGTCCCATTATGCTCGGCGGCACATAGGCCCGTCTAGAGCACTGGTTTTCAGTTGCATCCGAGCCATTCTCGCTGCTTGGATCATCTGGAGACGAACAACCGGCGCTTTCTAACGTCCCTGGACCTAAAGCAGGATCTAGATCGGCTAGATCTTCTCCTTGACCTGCAGTCTGACCAGAGTCCTCATTATCAGTGGCATAACCATCACATTTTGGAGACGATCCATGGTCGATCCGGTTTTTCTTCCCTACTTCCAGAAGCTCAGTGCATTTGTCCACCACGTGCCACATCTGCAGGAAGCTCGCGGCTGTTAAGAAGGAAACCACCTCTCCGCTTGGCACCGAAAGCCCTCCGGTGTAGCACGACAACAGGAGCTGCTCGAAAACGCACGGATGCATGACGTCCGGCAACACCACGCGGGCGCTGTTCTTCAGCAGCACCTGATCGCAAAAGTACGGAGAGCTGGCGGCCAGCACCGCGCGGTGGGCGCGAAACTGATGGCCGCCGATGGACACGATGAGATCACACAGCTGCCCTCTCTGCCGCTGCTGGTTCAGCTTCTTCAGGAGCGAGCAGGAAAAATCCGGGAAGTCCACGTGGAAGGATTTTGCATCAGTCTCCATGGTTATGTAGTATCTAAACACTCTGAAAAAAAGGCAGGGTAGATTAGCGTGCTAGTCAAAATCATCTATACTAAACAGTACAAAAGATCAAAAACCAATGCTACACATGCAAATTACAAAATGCAAATGATTACATAATTGGAAAGCAAAATAAATAAGCTTCACTGTCTGTTCAAACTCTAATATATCACTGTGTAATATAACAAACATTAATATGTGACCCTGAACCACAAAACCAGTCATAAGGGTCAGATTTTGAAATGTATACACCATATGAAAGCTGAATAAATAAGCTTTCCATTGATGTGTGGTTTGTTAGGTTTGGACACTATTTGGCTGAAATACAACTAGGCCTATTTGAAAATCTGGAATCTGGAAAATCGCCTTTAAAATTGTCCAAATTAAGTCTTTAGCTATTCATATTACTAATCAGAAAATAAGTTTGGATATAGTTACGGTAGGAAATTTACAAAATATCTTCATGGAACATGATCTTTACTTAATACCCTAATGATTTTTGGCATAAAAGAAAAATGTATAATTTTGACCCATACAATGTATTGTTGGCTATTGCTACAAATAGGGCTGGGTATCGATTAGGGCTGGGTAAAAAATATCGATTCTCCGATTTTAATCGATCTTCAGTTTAACGCAACGATATTGATTCGGGAAATGCTTCACGTAAGAGGATATGAATATTCACCTCTCGTCCTGAAGGTGTCACCATCTTTCGAATTGCTCCACTAAAAAAAACAACTGTGTGCACCCTATTATTAATGTAGATGTGTATTTCAGTAATAAACTTAAGTAGGAGAGTTTCAGTTACCAGCATTTATATCAAAATATGGATCCCATGTCTGCAAAACTAACATTTTAAATGAAATATTGATAGCTAATCGATATCGAATCGAAATCGAATCGAATCGAAACCATAAAAATAAGAATCGAATCGAATCGCAGAATTGGTCACAATACCCAGCCCTAGTATCGATTCAGATGTCCTGATTCGATTCGATTCTCGATTTTTTTTATTACATTTTTTTTTATTACATTAGTTTTAATGTAATAAAGGGAAGGGAAGTCGTGGCCTAATGGTTAGAGAGTCGGACTCGTAATCTAAAGGTTGTGGGTTCGAGTCTCGGGCCGGCAGGAATTGTAGGTGGGGGGAGTGAATGTCCAGCGCTCTCTCCACCCTCAATACCACGACTGAGGTGCCCTTGAGCAAGGCACCGAACCCCCAATTGCTCCCCGGGCGCCGCAGCATGGCTGCCCACTGCTCCGGGTGTGTGTTCACGGTGTGTGTGTGTGTGTGTGTGTGTGTGTGTGCATTTGTTCACTACTCACTGCTGTGTGTGTGCACTTGGATGGGTTAAACGCAGAGCACCAATTTCGAGTATGGGTCACCATACTTGACAATACGTCACGACTTTAATACAAAAGCTATTGGTATTTCTAAGAAATGAACAGTACACATCAGTTTACAAATAGTGAATTAATAAAGAAATTAAGAACCACATGCCAGTATTTTAAACCTATTCTTTTTTTTGTATATATTGTTTCTTAACAATATATACAGTTGAAGTTAATGTGCCTTCTAAAAATCTCATTTTAATTCAATATAATTTATATGCTTGATTTATCCCTTTTCGTAAAAATGGTCTACGGCTGAAATGCTGTTGTATAAGATTTTTGTTTTTGTGAAAACCTTTATCTGAACTGTAAATCATGTATGTTACCATAGACATTGTCCAACCCCGCTCATACTGTGTTCATTTTACTTGTGCAGCTCTATAAATCTGCAGATACCTTGAAAATAGTGAAATCAAATTCATTCCTTCATATTTTTGATATTTGTGTACTGAAAATATTTTTGATTGACGATTAGACTCCTATCTGATTTACTATATAGTTAAATTAATTTTCGGGCTACCAAAATCTGAAGAGTACCTGCCCGAAGGGCTACCAGGGATTTTGACATTTTGCGAGCCCTGCGATGATTTATAGCCGTTTTTTATAATGTTGACAGTCCCAATCACACGATGGTGGGGGGAGTTAGTGTAAATAGATACTCCGTTCATGGCATTGCTTAGCTCATCCGATTCACATTAATGTCAAGAAATTTCAATGTCTGAGTTTAAAAAGTTTGCAAATGACAGTGCCATCAGGATAGCAAAATAAATAAGTGTCTGGTCAAATATTTGTAATAGAAAATATTACTATAAAATATTTATCCCGGTGTTATCTACGTGTTAAGTAGGAAAATCACACGTCTGCTGTTGTTTATGCAATAAAGTTATGTAAATATACTCCATTGAATTATTAAGCTTATTTAGTTCGCGGTTCTCAAAGTTTGATTTTAAGCACATTTTGTTACTTTTGTACAAAAAAAAAATTAATAATAATAATAAAAACAGTTTTGCTATTAAGCTGGTTCAGTATAAAATCCTATAAAGTCCTAAAATAATCAAATCCAAACAGAACTGCGAAGCTAAATAACAACAATAACCTTAATTACATACTACACATCATTCATTCCATTTAATAGGTCATCAGCCTTTAAGGAATCTTATCAGGTAATTAATTAAATCATTATAATAATAATAATTTGCATAAGCTCGACCGCAAAAATGTACCATATTATTACAAATACTAACACAGTCCCTATATAGTAAATATCAGAAATATTGTGAAAGCTTTTTACTGACTGCAGGAGGTCAACTGTACTTTATGGAGATTAGTATTAACTGTATTAGATGTATTATGATAATTATTAACTGTGGTTTCTATGGCGACATATGGTGAGATGCAAATGAGCACTAAGACTGCAAAAACCACAATAACATCATTTCCGGCGGTAAAATCTTCCACATGGAAATAAAATCTTAAAAACAGATCTATATTGATATTCGGTGGAAACAACTTATATCTTGTAAACTAGTTAACTGTCAAAATTCACAGCTCAGTATATCAGAGACCAGGCTAACCTGCTATACTGCTAGCTAGCATATCAAGAGACTTTATGGATGTTAACAGACGACAGAGACATTGTTGTTCATGAAGCAGACGCGTAAATATAAGTACAGTTTTCTGCCTCACTCGCGATATAATAACAAATACCGTCTTACCGTTTTTTGCATCATTTCAGTCCGGTTTTCTGAAAGCTAACTTGCCTCCTCTCTTCCGAGAGCCAGAGCGCTACGTACAGCTAACGTCATCACGCACAGTCGCGTGGCGCAGGAAGAAATGTAAACAAACACGCCTACTTTCCGCTGGGTGCCAGATTGACAACAAAAACAGTGACACAGAAGTGTGATAAAATAAAATAACAAAATTAATACTAAAAAAAGAAAATAACACAAAATAGGAGCGAGAAATAAACTGCAATAGGCAAAACTTAAAATAAATTGCATTAAAATAAATATATAAACACAAATGAGGAGCGAGAAATTAAATTAAATAATAAAATCAAATAAAATATATTTGAGATATCAACCACAACAAGCCTTATGGTGTTATTTAAATCATTTTTAACATGTTCAGACATTTTCTTCAGGTTTTGTAGATTGCTGTGGTTTTAATAATTTGATGTATTTAAAAAAGAAGCCCAGCAGGTGGCGCTATAGGATAAACGCAGAACTACAGCAACAGGCAGTCTGGCTCAAAAAAATGAGCATACAGTAAAAATAAATAAATACCAACTGAATTAAAACATGATATTTTATAAGTCGTTAGACTACCATGGGTTCATACTGAATTACGAGCTGGTGTTAAAATTATTTGGTTTGGTTTTGCTTTACATTGAAATTTAATAATCTGATTACAGCACTGATGTTGAACTTTATCATTACAATTATGTTACACTATGGTATCAGAGTGCTACACTTTGTAAAAACCTTTTTTTGTTGCTATGCCAATAAAGCTACTTAAATCTGAATTTATCAAACCATGTCTCAGTTTATGGTTTTTAACACTCAATTGTATTGAAATTTCAGTATTGATTCTGATTACTTTCATGTGACCGATCAAGCTATTATATGAAGAAGCAAAATGCTTTCTTTGTGTCCAGATTTGACTAATGCAAAAACTTTGATAAATATGTATTTAATCATGTCTAAACATATATCCAAATTCAAGTAATTAATTATGTGGGAATCCACAGTTCCCAGCCACACAGCCATGTTTATGTGAGAGAGCTAAACAGTCATCTAGTGGTTACACGATGGTATTACACATGATAAATGATGAATAAGTTAGAGATAAATATTTTAGTAATATTTTGTAAAGTCTCCTTAAATTACAACGTTAAAGAAAAAAATATTATTGAACCAAATTTTTGTAAAAAAAAAAAATTGAACCATCAATTATGCATGTATTAGGCTAGAGCCTTCTTTAATTCTCATCAAAATTACAATATAATATTACATTTACATTCATGCATTTAGCAAACGCTTTTACCAAAGCGACTTACAGTTTTTACATTTTATCAGCTCTTGCTGATAAAACCTTTACACCTTTACAAAGCTTCTCTTGCGCATGCAACTTTAATTTACGCTTACATTTACACATTTACGCTTACTTGTGCATGCAAATCTTTATGGCATCAATCAAATTACCTTCATAGAGCTGTATTTTAAATGTAAAAGGAAAGCAGATCCTTGAATGTGTGATGAGTTCAATTGAATTGAATCTGTTTAATTTGAATTGAAATAGCAGTTTGAAATATCCCTGCTATCAAAGAGACTGTTGTTGTAGTAGTTCTGTGTGATGAAGAGAGTCTTTGTCGCGTCTCTGAACGCTTGATCAGTCGTTCTTCTTCTGCAAACATCAGAGGACCCACATTCTCCAGCTGGGCCAGACTGGGGTTTCTGGCTATCATTTCATCTGTCTATCTAAGTATAGGAGTTTGAGGAGTGATTGAAACTAAAAATATATTTGGATATGTCAGCAGATGAAGTTTGCTACACATAAAAAGGCTTTGTTAATGCTCCATTAAACTGTTTTTTATATAATATGGCGAGACTAATATAAACAACTCTGTCCATTCTAACTTTCAACATCACTGCAGTTCTTGTGAAATATAGCCTACGTGTCTAATAAAATCTCCCAGCTGTCAGAGTGTATCTGAACTCATTTAGTTTTCAGATATAGAACGATTGAGTCACCTGATAATGCTATCAGAAGCGCTGAATATTACTGATTCCACTATACTGAATCTTTCTGAAATGAGGACAAAGGTGACTATTTATTAATTTGACATATGTCAACAGATAGCCTATGTTCATATAACTACTGCCATAAGCTTTGTGAAATGGCTTCTATCATTTGCATGATAAGGCAAAGTTTTCTCTTAGACAACAGTGAGATGAACAAATGAAGACCTCGTGCTTGTCAATTTTATTTTTTTTACCCTTTTTACCCCATATATACAAATTTCTTAAATTTTTTGTGGTTTTTTTTGTTGTTGTTGCAATTTTTAATTATTTTTATTTTTATTTATTAGTTTTTATTTATTATTTTAATAGTTATTTTAGCTTTAATTATTTACATTTTAAATAAATAATGCACCATGTCACAAAGCTCAAATCATCTCAGACTATGGCAAGCCGTTTAGACTTTTATTCATTCTCAGGATATGAGTTCTTGATATCAACAATTCAGTTTTTATTAGTTAAGATGTTAATTCTTGATATCAACAATTGAATTGTCACTCAAGAATTAAATTGTTGATATCAAGAATAGACATTTTTACTAGTAAGAATTGTATTTCTGATATGTGAAATTGGAATTTCAACTAGTAAGATATTAAATCTTGATATCAACAACTGATTTTGAATGGCAGCCTATGGTGACATTTAACTAGTGAAAATACAATTACAGATATCAACAATTTAATTCTTGATATCAAGAATTAGCATTTTAACTGGCGAAAACTGAATTGTTGATATCAAGAATTAACATTGTTACTAGTAGAAATCTAATTTCTGATATCAAGAATTAACATCTTAACTAGTAAAAACTGAATTGTTGATATCAAGAATTCATATCCTGAGAATGAATAAAAGTCAAAACGGCTTGCCATACTCAGACTGGTTTCTTGAACATGACAATGAGTTCACTTTACTCAAATGGCAGTTTTGAAGGCAAAAGGGGGTCCAACCCGGTACTAGCAAGGTGTACCTAATAAAGTGGCCAGTGAGTGTGTATATATATATATATATATATGATATATGATATAATAATGATAATTGAAATAAATGTTAACTTAAAATTATATATATACTGTATACATATATAACTAATTTATAACTACTTTTACTGTATATTAACCATTTACTTGTGTTTTTATTTCTGCTACGGAAATTTAGGAGAAACATCTATAGGACAAAGTTGATGTTTCAATTAATCCTCCTGATGAGCAATAAAGAACTTCTCTGGGAAAGATGCTGTCTCTCGACTGTCAAAGTTGCTTTAAAGATTAATATTATACCAACTTTAACCTTCTCTGAAGCTCAATAGCCATTAAACAATAAAATCTCTTCCCTCAACTCTAAGAATGATTGTCCAGAGGTTTGATTGAGTCATGCGGGAAAAATGAACGGGCTTCTGTCCATCACTCCTCACCTTCAGCAGAAAATCAATGTGCCATTACATATCCTACTGAATCAATGTTTTGATGGACACACTATCAGGGCCAGCGTTGACAGAATGCTCAATGGGCTTCCATTATAGATCTCGGGGAAGCACAATGGTGTATGATTATATTCCTACCAGCAATCTCACCCGTTATGACAGACAGCGAGTGAAGCACAAAACATGGCATAGCTCAAGAGAGACCTTGCCAACACTTAGCGTGCACACTCGCCCAAACTGCTCACGCTAGATCCTACTGATCCTTATGTTTGCTTCGCTTACCAGAACTCAGTCACTAACACCTCTTATGGAGCGTTCATGTGCTAATATGGCACTGTTGCACAGTGATTTGATCAGAAACACCTGTGCCTCACGAAGCTGTCATCTACTTTCTAGTGCATGCTCTACGTGTTTCATATTTGAAAAGAAAACTGCTGAATAAATTTTCTTTGTTTTATTTCTTAAAACATTGTAACTAAAGGTTAACGCGAAGTGATGCAAGATGCATTAAACTATCGCAGCTATATGGAGAAACTTGACTGAATGCATGTTTCTCGTGATGTTTTGATCTAAAGGCTTTCACTTAAATGTCTGAAATGAGTTTTGTAGACATTATTGTGCCTATGTATGAATTTCCAAACAAACAAATAAATAAAACACTTTTTGAAGAGAGTAATATTGTACAAGTTCATAAAGTTGGTTGATGAATGTCTGCAGTGAGCAGACCTGGAATCTAGACAAAGAAAAAGCTCAGATAGATTGCATTTGTTCCACATGTTCTACATTTTCATGGTCACTCTTTTTGCTTTGATATTATTTGGATGACTTTATTTTAATGTTTAAGCCAAAAAAAGAGTATGTGTGACCCAACATTTGACTAGTATGGCCTATTGTATGTTGGAAATGGGACAATAGTCAATTATACTGGGTAAAAGTCATTATACAACTTATAAATGCACATTATTTACTTCTCTCCCTCAAATAAAGTCAGTCAGGTTTGTTAAAGATGTCAGTCTGGATGCATGATGTTTGTTTACTAACTGCTGCTTCACACTGAAGATAGATTTTTAATTGATTTTTCGTATTTGTATTGATTTTTTGAGAAAAGCAAGAACATAAGTTGCCAGACATCACATCTATCCCATAATCTCATGCAAACATGGAATCCATTGCTTCCACTGTATCTTTTTCAGCATAAAACATTAAACGTACTGTAAAAATAATGTATTCCCTTGACATATCAAATTTAAATTTTCACTATTACATGTTTCTCATACTAAATACTAAATTTCACAATTTTAATTTTTTTTCTTTAAAAGACATTTTCACTGTAAATTAATTTACAGTTAGCAGATCTTTTTTTTTTTTTAACTAAAATCTTTTTATACCTTTTTTAATACCATAATTACAAAAGTGATGATTATTGTTGATGGCCATGGTTTTTGAGCATGGTTCCGATTTGTTTTTTACTTTTACTGATTAAGTTTTATGTTGTTTAGTGAATCACATACACGGTTCTTTTGCTTTTTTTGTAACTTAAAAAAAAAAAAAATAGCACAAAATTGCAGAGTGCACCTTTAAATCCTCACATACAGAAGAATTTGATCTTTTGTAGAGACACGTCGAGCAGACAATCCTCAGACTGTGGTAGCGTCTCAATCAGCTGTACACTCAGGAGTCATCAGGCCCAATTGAGGGCTTAAGCTCAGTTCTGGAGCTAATGGTCTGAGATGGACCCTGCATGCCACGGCGCAGGTGAGACGGAGCTGTTCCTGCCCAGCCGAGCGGAGATCAAACCCGAGGCCGTGGAGGGGGGAAGTCACCTGTGTCCACCTGCGGCTCTGGAATCAATAAGTCTGTCATCCCTTCTGATATTGGCCACAGTAATAGCGCTGGCCGATTAGGGCCAGTTCCCTGGGTATTAACTGCATCTCTCATCCACAGAGACCCGGGCCAAGTCACGGAAAACAAAAGCCCGTTTGATAAGACGGGGGCCCTTGTCTCACGTGAGCTCAAGGTGGAGATGGGCTTGGGGTCGGGAACTCGGGAAGCTCCGAAATGAAGGAACTCAGAGGCTTTTGGCACAGAGAGAATTTGGATTGAAATCTACTACTTTTGCGAAAGCTTTACAGAGTTCAGGTTGGAGCTTCACAAATGCTATTGTAAGAGGAGACTGACCTGTGGGCAAGTCTTTTCTTCTTTCTCCATTCTGCAGAAGCTTCGGTAAGGGCAGTTAGAGGAATCCCAACCCAGACTCATTGGAAAAATGTGCCTATGGTCACATTTTCTGCAAAATGATATTGCACTATTAAAAATAAAAGTGCCAAAAGAAATGGAGCTGTGATGCAAACTCCAAAATGTATTAGTTTACAAATCATGGGAAAAATGCATTTTGAGGTCATAACATAGTATTGTGCAAAGGAAATAAGTATGTATCTGCCCCCATAATAATAATTTGTGCGAAAAAGAATAAAAGTTGTTGCCATTTTACTGCTACTAGTGTTTATTTCAGCTGGAAACTGCAGTGAATTGTCTGTATAGATGCTTTTTTAAAATTTTGTAACAATAAAGAATGTATTGTTCACCTGGAGCAGATCTATAGCTAAGCCTGTTGGACCTGAGAGCCCTGGATCGAGAGGACTAGAGACATGAGCATCTGCTGGGATCTAGAGAGGCCTCACTGGATATTCAGTCAGGGATATGGAGCCCTTAGATGAAGATCTGGGGGTCATGGGAAAAGAAACACGCATTCACCTGTGAACTCCAAATCAAATCAAGGCATACAAGTACTATATGTGCATGCATATATAACAGATCAAAACAAAACAATATATGCTTTTTGTCCATTATGAAAATGTCACTTCCCTTAAAAGCACTTGATGATCACTAGCAATTACAAGCAGAAAATCTCATGGGTGTGATAAAAACCATATGTCTTGCCTGGATTTTCTCTTTCAATTTCGAGTATGATAATGCGTGCACAAAAGCTGCACTCGTGCAATTTTTTTTAAAGGACTTTATACTTTTATTCAGCAATGATGCATTAAATTCAAGTGAAAGACATTTATGTTACAACAAAATTTCGTTTCAAATGAATGCTGTTCTTTTGAACTTTCTATTCATCAAAGAATCCTGAAAAATAAAACAGTTTCCACAAAAAACATATGAAGCAGCAGAGCTGTTTTTTAACATTGATAATCAGAAATGTTTCTTTAGCAGCAAATGATGTTTTATTAACAAAGTTCGGGAGGAGCACGTCAGATACTTAGCCTAATTAAACACAAGTGGTACGCAATCAAGTCAATCAACTCACGGACATAAATACAGCTGACATGCCTCCACTCATTTGACGGTCTATCAGCATCCCTCCACCACCCCTTCTCCACCAATATCACTAAGTTCTCACCATACCACGGGGGGATACTCTGGGTTCGGGCCATTCCCGAGCTCAGAGCCCTTCCCCAGGACAGCACGCCAACTACGTATTACCATACTCGCCAAATACGCATTACGTAACTCGTGCTAAATATATGTAAGTGTGAACTCGTGAAATCAGTATATTAGAATGATTTCTGAAGGATCGTGTGACACTGAAGACTGGAGTAACAATAATTTTCACTGCAAAACTTCATATTTTCCATGTGTTTACTCTTTTCTTTTTCTGTTTTACTGAACAATATTTTACTTTAAAATGACATGCTTCTTTTTAACTACTCTCTCTGAGTATGGTCGGGTAATGTACAATTAATTAAACAAATGATCAGGTTTTTACTGTAGCATTTTTTCTAAAATAAAAAATCACAAGCATTTTGTACAGTGTGCATGGGAAAAAGAAATGAAATTTGAAATTGCAACATTGATCCCGGGTTCACCTGTCGAACTGGAGTCACATCTCAGAACGGAGCACCTAAAAAGACATGCCATGTCTGACCTGAAGCACAAGACTGAAAAACACAAAGTCAAACAGCAGCCAAACAAAAGCAATCATCTTTTGATTAAAGCTAAGCATCCCCACCTGCCGCAGCAGACCACGTCTTTCATCTAAATTCCAGAGCTCAGCGTCTGACCCCCGCTTTGTGTCTTTTATATCCGGACAAAAGCACACAGAATCCTGGGATTGTTGTCTGTGCCCCCAGCGCAGCGGCGCGAGGAGGCAAATGTGACTCGGGCCTGAAGAACTCACCTTTCATTAGACCAGCAGAGCAACAGGACATACATCATATTGCATCTTCCTGAGAACAGAAGAACATTCAAGGGGAGCAAACACAGGTGAACAGGGTGAAAAAAAAAAATATTGAATCAAAACTTTGCTGAATATGCATACAAAACATTTCTGTACCATGACTTCACACAAACATCGCCTTATTAAAATGCACAAATTTGTATAATATATTAAAAGTTCCATAAACCTAAAAAAATATACATATATTGCTGGAAGGCTAGAAATTGTCAAGAGGTTCATTATTTAATAAAGTATTTAATAATAAAAAAAATCTAGTGTTTACAAGCGAACATAGGCCTATTTATACTTTTTTATAAAAAAATGAAAATAATAAAAAAAATCTACAAACTCACAAACACAGGCAGCAATATAATGAAAAAAAATATATATATATTTAGTTATAAATGATGACATTTGAATAGTTCTATTGGAGGAGCAGGCCCCCAAATGTTTTTAAATATTTATTTTATATTTATATTTTATATTTATTCATTAAAAAATGATTCCACATTTTTTAAAGGTAACAATTTATTTTAGCTACATTTAAATAAACTACTTTAGTTGAAAGTTAATCAACCAAATTTGTTTATTTAAATGTAGCTAAAATAAATTGATTGCAACCCCTTAAATTGTTTTAGTAAATTCAGTGTATCAATATTTTTCAGTGTATTTCTAATGCAATAGGCAGCAATATAATAAAAAATACTAAATTTATTTATTTAATCTATTTATATATATATATATATAAAATTAATTAATATAATATACATATAAGTTAATGCAAAGTTCAACATTTACTAAAACATTATTAAAATCATTTAACATGAGCTCAATCACTGTGAACTAACACGTTTCTATTAACTATAATTGACAAATAAATGCTGTAAAATATATAGTCCATTTTTAGTTCATGTTAGATAATGCATGAACTAATACAAAATACGACTTTATTGTAAATTGCATTTTTCTATTTCCACCACCTACTGTATATGACAGGTGTTCGTTGTTCAGCATGGTTAATTTTGTGAGATCTGAACTGAACACTGAACATTATTTGGTGAACACCACAGGAGCATTTCATGTGAACATGGCGATGTCTGTCGCTGTAGGAAGGTGGAGAAGTTTACGATAATATTTACCCAGACTCTCCATGCAGTTAGGAGTGTAATTGAATTAAGCAGAAGCTTTAGTGGAGGATGAGGAGGTCGGGAGGCCAGTGCTGTCACATCAGCCTAACATAGAGAGAAGAGACTTTAGCTTATCATGATTCAAGCAGAATGTTTGGATATGTTTCAGTCTTTTCTGTAATGACTTTTTTTAAATAAAACTTTAAATGACACATTTTTCTCTTGGACCAACTCACATTCATTTGTTTACATACGCAGCAACCATGCTTGACTGAGTTATCAGTCATAAATCTGTCTCCATCATTATCTTTAATCTGCATTGCTTTTCCTCAAACAAAAGAATGTTTCCTTTATCCCAGCAGCATATAATGCATGTTTTAATAAGAGTTTGGATTCGACTCTGTCCCCTGCAGTATCTTCATCTGGATTTCCGTGTCGACCTGTTCTGTCTGAGGAGATTCTTGGTGGGATTTAGAGAAATGCAAACCATGTGGATGCTGATACCACAAAACCACAGGCTTTCTGTCTCTCATTCTCTCATAAGCAGCAGTCCCAGCTCACCTGGAATCATAGGAATCTTTCATTTGATTTTCTGAATTCCTTCTCCTTATCTTTCGTTTAAGTTAACAAACAAAATTTACCAAAAAATTACAGATGTGTGTGTGTGTGTGTATTTTCCATCACAGGAATAAATAATATTTTAATGTAATATAATTATTATATTATTGTAAAATAAATGTATAATTAATATTTATTATATTATAATATAATGATAACAAATTCCGTGTATGGGTCATCATACTTGGCCACATGTCACTTCATCAAACGAACAGATAAATATAAAAATATTTTTTAAAATAAACTTTATATTTCAGCTATTCACCAAAGACAAATTTCTCATTTTTGATTAGTTTAACTTGATGTACTACAATAACAGGCTAAATAAAAAAGCTTAATAAAAATCATAAAAAAATACTAATAATTTAAAGTATACAATAAATAAATAAATCCAGTTCTTGTACAATTATTATGCATGCAAACAAATGGTATATAGAGGTATATGAGTGGTACTTTCCTAAGCTCAGTTTAATCTAATTTAATTTGCTTAAATGAAAAGTCTTAGGTCTAGCAGTAAAAAATGTCCCATATCTGCCTCAAAACATGATCTTTTCCACCTTGCAGCTTATTCTGGCCAAATCAGCCACTTAGACGGAGAACCTTTCCCTTTGCTTTTCCATTCTTTTCAGAGACTGTTTGAAATAGATGATACCACAACAATAGAAATGAACGTAAATCTACAGTACAGTACCTCACAGCTGTTCAGAAAGCACTTGTATCAGTGTTTGTCTGTGGATGTCTTACTAAAGGACTTCAAGCTGGAACCCTCCGTGTTGAGCTCAGTATCAACAGTCAACAGTTGTTTTTCTGCCGCGGATCCATATCCTCCTTTTATTGCCGAATGCTCTTTAGACCTCAGGTGTTCATCACACAACTTTTCTGCCTTGATTCTTCTGCTCTCTCCCCAACTAATAACAAACCAATCAATACATAGAGCACATTTAATGTCTTCATTCTTCTGCGCTGCCTTGGGAGCCGACCTTTGCTGGCTTGACTCACAAGTGCCTTAAGTGAAAAATCAGTTCGGTATTGCAGCGTGGCCTTTGAGCGGATTTGGGAAAGGTTGGCCGATTTCATAAGAATTCACAACAGTTTTTCCTCCACAAATCGTTGTTAATAAGTTTTTGGCTGATCTTTCCCCTGAAGAGCGTCCGCACCTCTCAGATGGCTATTGATATTCTGCTGC
This sequence comes from Barbus barbus, assembly GCF_936440315.1. Taxonomy (NCBI): domain Eukaryota; kingdom Metazoa; phylum Chordata; class Actinopteri; order Cypriniformes; family Cyprinidae; genus Barbus; species Barbus barbus. The sequence goes on from NC_136733.1 coordinate 2,464,725, forward strand.
TGAACTGAGGGAATTAATGAAGCTCACGCAGGTTAGACGCTCTGCCCGTTATCATTGGCAGAACGCTTGCTTTTCCATAATGTCATCCTATGGCCTGTGAACCCATATTGATTTCACTGTTCAATTGTACCGTCAGTCAAACAGCAACCAAACAAAGTAACTCATGAAAGTTACTAAAGTCCGTGTAGAAGTGGAAAAAATGAAAGCCACCACATCAGCTCTTCCTAAAGAGGCCAATAGTCACACATTTTAGTATTTTTCATGCATTTGACTATTATCACTACTGTTGTAAGTTATAAGCTTCAGCAATAAACTTTGGTGAGTAACATTTTGCATAACTTTACCTTAAGCGATTTTCACCTTTTGATTTTCTTATTTTCACCTGCTGGATGATGATGAACAACAACAAAAAAACAATATGTATGAGTGTATGTATGCATGTATGTATAAATATATATATAAAAGAAATAGAAGAAACACTCTTAATTTTTAATAAGTAAAATTAAAATGAAAAAACAAAAACAAAAACTAATTCAAAATATTAATAAAAACTCTGTCAACTAAAATAACATGCCTTCTGGTGCCACAGAATTGTTAGAGATGGTTAATGTGTGAATATTAAATTATTAAAATATGTTCATCAGAGTACATCAATTAAGCTCTTACACAAAAAATAAAATAAATAAATAATGCAGCTTGAATATAATAATATTAAATATATACATGTATGAATCAAAATAAAATACATATAAATAATAAATATTTAAAATTCTAGAAATATATAATAAATAAAAATATATTTATAAAGAGCAATGTAAACAAACTAAAACATCCTTTTGATGCACAAAATGATTATTACAAAAACTTTATTTTATTGAACTGAACTGAACTGAATTGAATTGTATTGAATACAAACAGAGTGTTTTTTTCAATCACTGTGCCAAAATGCTCTCTCCTGAATCCTGATACTAATGGGACAGTTGAGGACAATCAAACACTTTAAAGCCAAAATAGAATTTTATGTAAATAATATAAATAAAAATATAAATAATCCGGAATAATGGGACACTTTGAGGACAATCAAATACTTTAAAGCCCAAAACGAGTTTTACGCCTCACCTTTGCCCCCTAAATGAACCCAAGAAGGCCCTTCGAGTTCCCAGCTGATCCCGGCTCTCACAGACTCATTACAGGAGAGCAGGGATTTCTGGCCGCTGCCCTGGCAACCCGGGATGGGAATGAGCATGAGAGCGAGACAGTGAGGCTGAGGAGGAGCGGAGGGGGTCTGTGGTGTGGAGCCGCTTACACGCCGCCCACGGACTATCCACATGCTTCTGTCGCGAGGAACTCCAGGAACGCCGCAGAAAAATGCCTGGAATTCCTGAGGGGAATCTGATCAAGCTCACAGCTAGAAAGGAAGTCCTGCTTATGAGGAACTAGCCGAGCCTGTCTGAGTCCGCTGGCAGCGCTCAAGCATATCTGCAGTGGTTAAAACACATTTTAACTTTACAAAGTTGCAGAGTTAACACACAATAATATCTGATGTGAAAGCATCTGCCAGAACTATGAATATGAATATATGTGAAAAGTAAATATTTATGTGTTCATATGCAATACCAAAGTAAAGTGAGTTTTTAAGGGACCTTTCATTTGCCTTTGGATGTTTTTACAGAAAAAAAAAATGAAAAGAAAAAGAAAAGAAAAAAGTTAATAAAAAGGTGATTAAATAAAATGCTCGCATAAATTCCAAACATTGATGTTTGCCTTCAAATCCACCTCTGGCTCTGCACCCCTTTACCTAAATTCATTACTTCAGACTTATGTGCCCTCTATAGCTTGCGTTCTGCAAGTGAACATCGCTTTGTTCATCCCAAAGACGCACAACATCACTTTCACTGACTTTTACATGAACTGTTCCCTCCTGGTGGAATGACCTGCCCAACTCAATCCCAGCATCTTCAAGAATCGGCTAAAAACACATCTCTTCCGTCTTCCTTTGACCCTCTGACTCAAAACAAATTCAATAGAAAGGCGATTAAATCAATTAGGTGCTTTTTTAAAAGAAACATTCCTGTCCCTTTGGGATGTTTTTAAAGAAACAAACAAACAAAAACAAAAAAACAATTGAAAATAAAATAAATTAAATTAAGGAATTCCTATATAGTAATTATTTCCCAATATTTTATAATAATAGCAAAATCACTAAACCTTTGAAATAACACATAAGGAAATCTGGGAATCAAAACATGCAACACACACACACACACACACACACACACACACACACAAATAAAAGTCTTAAATTTGAGCTTCCTCTTTGCATTTCAGAGTGTTTTTAAACTCTAAACTCAAAAAAGTCACATTATATATTTCTTTTTTTCTTTTATTATGATGAAGGCTAAGTGAAACATTTCAATAATCTTTATAACTTCCATAACTTATTAAATGGGATCCGCCCCAAAGCAAGTTTGTTTCTGAGTACTTGTAGAGTAAAATCAGCCTGCTGCCTGTGTGCTAAATAAAGTACAGTCAAACGAGCAGACATATCTCTCAGCAAAAGACCATCTGATGACAAGCTCCATTAACAAATGTCCTTTAAACTGATGTTATGTGATGATAAGACACAAGTGCTGTTGACGAGTGTCACTGTTAAAGTTGACTACAGATTGATCGTTTCCTGCAGGCGTGATGATTCTTCATGGATCTGAGGACAGGAGACTAAAAAAACAGATTGCATGGTGCCGTGAATATCTACAGGCCATCTAACGGTTTATTATAAAGCAGTTTTTGAATATTCAGTATGATTAAGATTAAGAATTTATATTCAATTAAAATACATTAATATTTTGCATAAAGAACATTTAAGACACACTTCTCTATAATGTGCATGAAGAGGTAAATGGGAACACAAGACTGCAGTAAAGATGGCGCTATTGAACAGCGAGAGGAGCCATGACTGAACTAAATGAACCATTTGTGTTGGTGTATGTGTGTGTGTGTTTTTTGTGAACACACTTCTCTATCTAGATGAGACAATTAGACACGTGCATGTGTGTGTGTGTGTGTATAATATGTGTGTAGATAGAGGCAGGCTGTTGTTGCATGTTTCTTGTGTTTGCAGATATTTTGCACATTGATTGCGTGTGTCGTTGGCAGGTGTGTTATTATGGCGTGATGTCGTGCCTCAGGCTGCAGTTTATTCACACAGTGACCCACTTATTGTGATTCAGTCGAGAAAGAGAGAAGAGGACAAAGATCTGCCATCATCACATCTGAACAGATGAGCTTCATCTGATGTCTAATGACTCACAGCAGCTGCCGAAGCCTCTAGTTTCCTCTCAGCTAATAATACAGATTTTACTCCGTTTACCTTGTCTTACCTTGTCCATTGTGTGTGAGTCTCAGAAAAGATCTCAATAATAATGTCTCAGTGTGAACTCAAACATTTATCATCAAATTCTTCCAGTAAATGATATGAGCTACTATCCATCAGTGTTATTTTCACATAGGGAAGATATATTATAGCTTTTATACATTTTTATTGTTATTATTTTTCTATTTTCTTTATAATTTTAGTTGTGTCTTTATAAAATAAGTTTAAAATATAAAATAAGTTTACTTTATTTCAGTTAAAGTTAATATTATTTTAAGTGACAAAAGTTTTTTCATGGTGAATTTTAAGTACTAAAATTTTTTAAAAATTAAAATAAACTGAAGCTAAATAAATATTTTTGAAAAATAATAAAAATGACAAAAGCACATAACAGAATTATTAAAATGTAAACTAACATTAAAATTAAAACTGAAAATTATAAAAATATTCACAATAAATATAAAAATATTCACAAATAATTGTAATTAAAATGACTAAAACTTAACCAGACATAAAAAATTAAAGCTTAATAGAAATATGTTTAACAAATAATAAAAATGTCAAAAGCACACAAAAATGACTAAAACTGTTTAAAATAAACAAATAAAAAATTTAATAAAATCTTGAACCTAAAAGCATACAATCCCTCCATTAGATTGCATCATGGGAAAGACTGTTCAGATTTACAAAGAGGTCTCATTATGAATTCAAACATTTATCAATTCTATTTGTATTTCTCCTGAGAATTGCACAAGATACAAGAGACAAGATAAATAAAAAATAAAAGGTGAAAAAAGCATCTAAAACATACTTTTCCTTGAACACTCACATAAATTTAAAGCTAAAATCTTAAACCTGAAAGTATCCAGTCGCTCCATTATATTGCATCATGAGAACATAAACATCTCAGAGCATCTCCTCTTTCACAGTTTAGGCGGCCCACATCATGCTGTCAAATCATGCTGCCGAAAGCACTAATCAAGCACATGAACTCTATGAATCATCTATGGCTATAAACGTGTAAACTGTGGGTCTAATGTTGCTCTTGACCCTTTGCAACCGTCTCTATCTGCCTAAAACAGCAGCACTCTCAATGGCAGCGAGAGCGCAGCAGCGTCAGGTGTCTGATGCTTTTCAGCACTGTGTTTAGTCAAAGGCTTGTGTGTTTTTAGCTGAACATGTGTGTATGCGTTTCTGTCCTCACCGAGTCCCACTGGACGGCCAAAGATTTTCACTGTAAAGCTGTAGACTGATGCACAATGATGTACGAGCGGCAGCGCACAGCAAACATCAAAAGCTGCACATTCATCAACGTCCAACACACCAGCGGCCCTTCTGTGAAAAATCATTAGAGGAGGCTGGACTTAAATATTTAGGGAGGAAAATGACATCCTCCGCATATGATTAGACAGATTATCTGCCAATGACTTATTCATTATTAAACAACAAAAAAAAGTTCTCTTCTCAAAAACCAGTTGCATCGGGTTCAAGACTTGGTATATTGTTCTTTGAGCTCAATGTCCCATTATATGTACATTATTTAGGGTAAATCTCAAAAATATCTCAGTTGTTTCTCTTGGATAGCATTTAAAGTAATCTAAGAGCAAATTGCCTGAGACTCAGATTGTTGCTTTGTTAATTGAAATAAAGCTGAAGTAAAATAAAATCTAAATATTAGATGAAATATTTATATATTTAAAATATTTATTTTAAAAAAGGTGAATTTAAATGTTGCAAAAACTTAAATAAAAACAAGTTTAAGTGAAAGTCCTAAAATTACTAAAACTAAAACTGAAATAAATGAAAGCTATACAGAAAATATACAAATATAAAAAAGCTCATTCAACACATTAATGAACACAAAAATAACATAAATAATACTAAAATATACTAAAACTATACTAAATGCTAATACTATACTAATACTAAAACATTGTTTCGACGTTTCTTGAGAATAAGCCCCCAGTAATCTCAATAAATTAAAATTAGAATTGTATTAAATTAAAATTAAAAATAAATTATAAATAAAATAAATATAAAAAAAAATAATAAAGATGACAGAAGCGCAAAATTACTAAAACTATAACATTAAAATAAAAACTGAAAATATAAAATAAAAACTATAGTTCAAAATAATAACTAATAATACTAATTCTAATATAACACTTCTCAGATGTTTCTCCTAAGACCCCAGTATTATCTCTAAATCAAAATGACTAAAACTAAAATAAAACCAAATTAAAGCTAAATATATATATATATATATATATATATATATATATATATATATATATATATATATATATATATAATGACAAAAGCACATGAGAATTACTAATATTAAACTAACATTAAAATAAAGCAAAAAGTTAAATTAAAATAAACTGAAGCTAAATATAAATAGTTAAAAAATAATGATAAAAATGTCGAAAGCCCCTGATTACCGAAACTTAATCTAACATTAAATGAACTGAAAATATACAAATAAAAGCTCAAAATATTAATAACAATAAAAGAGTATGTAAGTATTACTAAAATAACACTGCTCTGATTTTTCTCCTGGGAATAAGACCCCAGTCATCTTACATGTTCTCAGAAACGTCAAAAGTCAGAGATCACAAAATTTATTTAATATTTCTCATCATATTCTACTGATTCTACGCATTCAAGTGATTTGAGCTTCATTTTATATACTCTTACTATATGATAACTACTAATTTCTATTTATATTTACCTTTAGGTATTAGCAGAAACTTAAATGAATATTAATTTAATCTCCTGAGCTGTGAAAGAGAAAACTCATTTGTGTGAGACTGTCCATATTTATATATCTGGGCGTGTGCAGGAACATCAGCCCTCATTCAGAACGAGACTCTGGCAGACGTCTGCTTGATCCAGGCGCTGAATGCCTCTCTGATTAACCATGAATCGGTTCATCCAGCCCCTCGCTTTTCTTCTTTTAGGGGGTGGGACATGGAGACCCTCTGGTGTCGCCCCACAGCTGCTGGTGCCTCTGATGTGGCCCACCCTCGTGCTTTTCATCAATGTCTGCTCAAACACCAATGAAAAAGAAGTTCACCTCCTACTTTGAAAAAATATACTTAAAGGAATAGTTCACCCAAAATTGAAAATTTGCTGCAAATGTTCTCACCATCAGGCCATTCAAGATGTAGATGAGTTTGTTTCTTCATTGGAATAGATTTGGAGAAATGCAGCATTACATCACTTTCACATCCAATGGATGCTCTGCAGTGAATGGGTGCCATCAGAATGAGAGTCCAAACAGCTGATTAAAACATTACAATAATCCACAAGTAATCAACATTTTTAACTTCAAACGATGCTAAAATATGAGTCCTCTATCTATAATATTGCTTCTTCCAGTAAAAAATTTGTCTGGTCTGAATCAGGAGAGAAATCTGCATAGATCAAGCACATTTTGCAAGCCAAAACAGCTCTAAATGAATATGTGGGTGGATTATGATGTGAGAGACAACAGGAGATTAACTTTTTCACTGGAAGAAGTTTTATTCTGGATTATGCTCATATTTTGGCCAAAAGTGAAAACACTTTAATGGTGGATTTGTTTCTTACAAACACAGGTTTTGGCTTCTGAAGACATTAACTGATGGACTGGAGTGGTGTGGATTATTGTGATGTTTTTATCAGCTGTTTGGACTCTCATTCTGACGGCACCCATTCACTGCAGAGCATCCACTGCTGAGCAACTGATGGAATGATAAATTACACCAAAACTGTTCTGATGAAGAAACAAACTCATCTTGGATAGCCTGAGGATGAGAACATTTTTGGGTGAACTATTCCTACAAGCATTAGTATTACTACAAATGCACATTCAAAACAATTAAGTGACTTGCTCTCTGACACCATGACTGCTTAAAATAAAATCCAGGCCTGCAAAATTCAGACTTGGACATTTTTTCCACGACAAATAATAAGCAGCTGTGAGGGAAGCTGACAGTCGAGATGTTTTTAATTGGATTTACACAAACACGCAAAACCTACAGGGAATACTTCCAATACTGGCAAACATGAGCAACCGTCTATCCCACAAGTCTTTGGGTTATGACGTTAAATATAATTGTGCTCCTGACAGAGCAGGAACAGACAATGGGATTGTCGGATGCTGTGGGTCCAGCCAGGAAAGTGTTTAAATGTTATGAGAGAGCGAGGTGTGGTTCATCCGGGTAGACAAACATAATCCTCCGCCTGAAATCAGAGCCACACATCTGAATTAAACGCACAGGGGTTCCCAAGCATTCTGGGATAGATGTGCTTCTCACCCTGACCTCGGCGTTCCTAAGTAAGACTGGTTAAATCAAACGGACATATGCAGACAGTGCCGTGATCCAAGCTAGTTTTACAAATAGGATCATGTCTATCAGAGGAGCAGAAACAGGCTCCCTTTCAATTCATGAGTGTTAATTTAAATTGAGTTGGCCAAAACAGACAGGAAGTTGAACTGGGAAGTGTGAATTTACTGAAAAGTTGGTCAAGAAAACTTGTATATTAAACATAAGGAAATGCATAATACTATGTCTGCTATGCTACCATTTGAAAGTTTGGTAAGGCAGATTTTTTTTTTTATTTGAAAGAAATTAATAATTCAGCAAGGATGCATTAAACTGATCAAATGTGACAGTAAAGACAGATCTGTCAGGACCACTATCGTCAAAATGATTGACACTTAGCATACAGTTTGGTTTTGTGGTATGGTTCTGTTCTGGGAAAAACTCCCTGTCCATCAATGCAGCCTGTCATGAATGAGCAATAATAACCTCCCAGGTTAAATAGAACTGAACAAAGTAGGTATTATTAATGTACTTAATAATATTTAAGTGTAACACATTATTTAAGATAAAATGAGTCTGATTCAACGAGTAATATCTGAAAGCCAAGCCCTGACTGTGGCGAAAGGAGGAGTTGGGGATGGAGGAGGGTAATTTGCTCCTGAGCAAGCGAAAAAGCTGCTGAATAATACTGAATAGTGCTTATATAGGAATGCCGTTATAGGTATCATATTCCTACAGGTAGAAGTGATCAGCTGACACTCATGTGACCTGCCACAACTAAGGCTAACCGCTTAATTTATAATGTTACAAAAGATTTCTATTTCAAATAAGTAGAATCCACATATTAACAGTTTCCACACAAATATGATGCAGCACAACTGTTTTCAACACTGATAATAATAGGAAATGTTTCTTGAGCAGTAAATCAGCATACTAATGATTTCTGAAGGATCATGTGACGCTGAAGACTGGCGTCATAATGCAGAAAATTGAGCTTTTCATCACAGAAATAAATTACATTTCAAAATATGTCCAAAGAGAAACCAGTTATTTTGAATTGTAATAATATTTCACAATATTACTGTCTTTTTCAGATTTTTATTTTTAATCAAATAAAAGCTTTGGTGAGCATTTAACGTTATTTCTGAATGTTTTCTAAAAATACTAAACGTCCAGTTTTTAATTTGAATTTTTTTTTTAATGCTTGGTTACACAAACATCAAGGAAACTTTCCATTTTATAATTTTGTAAACATGGGAATGTTACTTTTGAATGTTCTTTGAACTATCACGGCCGTCTCAAAGCCGCGAAAAATGAAGGAGGCAACGAGAACGCAAAATGAATCAACAAGTATTTATTTGAAAAAATAAAGTTTACAACTCATAATAAGTAGATGTAAAAACAGCACTATGGGAAAGTAAAATAAAAACTAGGTTAACGCAAAATAATAATCACATTCCAACATAAACAGGCCTGCAGAACCCCAAACTTTATTTCAAGAAATGAAAATGTCTCTTTATAGTTTCAGTTTTACAGTAGTTAACAATAATATCCCTTATAAGGTTAATTCTCAGTGGTCTAGATAGGATCCTACAGTAATAATTGAACCTTGACAATGAGTAAAACTGACTATCATGGTGCAAACTAAGATTTCGTTTGCTTTCAAAAGAGAAAAACCAGAGATGCAGCGCTGAGATGTGATATCTCAACATAACAACACATTGTAAAAATGCCCAGTGTTAATGTCTCGAGGAAATTTAAAAGATATTGCATGCAAAGTGAGTTATTGTGGGAACGTCACCAAATCAAAGGTTATGGTGACATTTCCTTTTTACTGGGGGAAACGGTCATGTTGCGAGCAAAATAGAGCCACTTTCATTAATCACGCTGACCACATGTGAGAATATCAGACGGGTATCCAGACGGGCGGTACGCTGGTCACACCAGGCCTCTGCCAGCGGACACATTAAACCGCTTTTACACAAGTGTTTAAGAGGAGGAAAGGACGGATGTAAGACAGATCTGGGGTTTCTCAACAATAAAGTCTGAGTCTACTGCATAAAGCTACAGTCCTACAAGTGCAGCACCCACATATACGCTGATATTGCCTCATACGGTCAAACTCTTGCACCTTTGAATCACAATGGAGAGGCCAAGCTTTAGCAACATATTCAGTGTAAAACCTCCCAAACAGGTTATATAATATTATTGAATTATCAAATTTGTGAGGTCTGAGGTACTGTAAGAAAGACAAAAGACGTCCAACAATTCCAGGCTACTTCAGATTAATAAAAGACTGGAATAGGTTACATTTACAAGCTGAACAGATTTAATAGACTGCCCCCAAAGAGAAGAAATCGTTGAATAAAGTCGTTAGTTTTGTTTTCTTTGCGCACAAAAAGTATTCTCGCAGCTTTGTAAAATTACGGTCGAACAACTGATGCAGGGTTGCCAGGTTTTCACAACAAAACCTGCCCAATCTAAAACTAGCCCATGCATTTCGAGGGGGGTCTCCCGGTAAAAATCGCGTAAAATACACATTTTTTGGTGAGGTTCCCTTGGTAAAAGTCGCATTTTAGGGGATGAAGGTCACGCTATTGGGGTCGCTTGAACCGCGGACATGAAAAACAAACAGCAGCAACAGTGTTAAAGTAGCCCAATTCTGCCGGAAAACTGAGGACTTGGCAACACTGCACTGTTGTCACATGGACCATTTTAACGACATCCTTACTACGTTTCTGTGCCTTGATCGTAGTACCCTCGCTGTCTATGGAGGGGCAGAGAGCTCTCGGATTTCATCAAAAAGATCTTAATTTGTGTTGAACAAAGGTCTTACTGGTTTAGAATGACATGAGGGTAAGTAATTAATGACAGAATTTTCATTTTTGGATGAACTAACCCTTTAAGCAATCAGCATCAACTTCAGACTGTAAATCAGGCCAAAAATCTTGGCAAAAGTCATGTAGTGTATTCAATGCTTTAGAAGCACTGAGCGTTTGACCGTTTTCACTGGCCTGGAGAAGAAATGATTTGTTTTATGATAGCCTTGAAAAGAAAATCCCCAGTAACCACAAACATTACGTCCAAATCACATGCTGCAGCTCTACGATGGGTAGAAATGCCCTCACATGCAATTACCACATATGAAAACTGACAAAGAAATTTCTATTTTAGCTCAGTCATGCTACATGACAAAATACGGAGGTGAAGGTTTCAGTGCTAATGACATGCAGCTGTTCAGACGAACTGAGCTGAAAAACATTAATATGCCAGTTGTTTTTTCTGTTATTGTCATTTCAAGCACAATGGTGAGTCATTTGTGCAAAACGCAATGCAGCAATAAAATGCTGTAGTTGCTATGCTCTGGGTGGTTTTAAGGTGGTCCATTCTCAAGATCCTCAAGTAATTTCTGGTCTTTAAATGTGGTTCTGGTATTCAAAATAGTTTAGAAAAACAGTGCAGCATAAGATTTAGGTTTAATGCATGAGCAACAGCAATAGTGATGCTTGCCTTTGTCAAACTGATCAAAGTTTGCCCTTAAGCCCACAGCCTAACCTTAACCTCCACTTGATGTTTTAGGCAAACATCGCTCTCAACACCCTCAGGGAAACTCTGCGCTCACCACAGCTTTCACATGAAATGTAAAAAATGCCATTAGGGTGAGAAAATGATATCCTAATGGCTTGATCTCAGTGAAAGAGAGTGACTTTCTGAAGCCAACAGAGATTCAGTGATTTATTGTTCAGGCTAGGATTTGAAAACAGTTTTTGTGTCAACCAGAGATGTAAAAAAATATAATAATAATAATATTTTCATTTCATTTTTAATTACTAATTAAAAATAAAATAAAATAAAAATAATTTATTCTCATCTAAAACACATTTTAAAGTAACCATATTATTTAAAAATATCTATTTTATATTTATGCATTTGATAAATGCTTAAGTGACTCGCATTGCATTTGCACTACTGGTAAAAAGTTTGGAATAATTCAGATTTTTTAAAGCTTTTGAAAGAAGTCCCTTATTTGCATATTAGAATGATTTCTGAAGGATCATGTGACACTGAAGACTGGAGTAATGATGCTGAAAATTCAGCTTCGCATCACAGGAATTAATGATATTTTAACATATATTAAAATAGAAAACAGTTATTTTTAATTGCAATAATATTTCATATTTTTTACCGTATTTCTATCACATAAATGCAGCCTTGGTGAGCATGAGAGACTATTAAGTTCATTAAAGACTATTAAAAATGTTAAGAAATCTCAATTAAAATTCAGTAGTACATTTTGTGCAATTTTCTAAGAATCAAAGTTCAAGCAATGGGAATTCTGTAATTTAATAATATCAAATATGATTTCACATAATTTCTATTAAATAAAAGTCTTATTAGTGGCGAGCATTGCTAATATTATTGCTTGGCAGAGAGCAGATGACCATAATGTCAGTAAATACACCGTAGTTTTTGCTTTATTCTAAAAATCGAGATTATGTATAATGTATGCATTTAATTAAATTTGTAATGTGCTATTTAATTCACCTACATATACTAAAACACTCTCTCACATGCTATTAAGGCTAAGGGCATTGTGTAAACTATTCTCGGAATATACAGCGCTCTTATTCTCTGTATGTTCTGTAGATCTGGCTGATATGAGAAATTAAAAATCACATATAAAGCAGGTTGTTAAAGTTATGATAGCTCCATATTGTGCTAAAGCAAACAGCTCGTGGGGGAAAACCCAACAAGCTCTCTGCGTGTAATCTCCCGTTATAGCTTTATGGACGGAGGGTCGGTCCTTCCAACTGCAGTTTCATAACAAGTGAGCAAATAATCGGACAGATCTCTCACAACACAGTTTACAGATCTGCGCTAAAGCTATGTAAACTACAGCGATGTGTGCAGAGAGTAGGCCTACACACTTTGCTCAGTGGGATATTGAGCTGAAACATGATTACTTCACACGTGGCTGCATCTGATGGAGATGAGATGTAACTTACTGAGAAAAACTAACTGCAAAAATAAAGAAATGAGGACAAATAAAGATGTACATTTACATTTATGCATTTGGGAGACGCTCTTAGCTAATGCGACTTACATTGCATACATGCAGCTGGAAATCAAACACATGACCTTGGACTTGCTAGAGCCATGCCCTGTTTCATCTAAATAACAGTAACATATATATATATTTACATATATAAATATGCACATTTTCTTTATACATATACATATATGTATTTCCATGTTTTTGTGAATTCTGAGTAAATATAATAAATTATACTACATTTTTAGTTATTGATACACATATGTATATTTATTTATATTATTTCTATACTCACATTTTTGTTTGTGAACATGGAATTAAATTGCATTTTTTCACAAATTATATCATTCAAATGTTTGAGGCTTGTATGAAACACACACACACACACACACACACTATTGATGATGATAATTATGATTATTTTTATTTATTGCAATTTTTTTTAGCAAGGGTGTATTTAATTGATCAAAACTGACTGTAAAGACATTTATAAAGGATTTCAAATAATTGCTGCTTTTTTATCTTTATATTCATCAAAGAATCCTGAAAATAAATGGTATCTTGGTTTCCACAAAAATATGAAGCAGCACAACTGTTTTCAACATTGATGATAATACGATTATGTCCTTTTTCCTAAGCAGCAAATCAGCAAATGTTAAACAAACAAAAATGAAAGAGCAGTCTATTATTTAAGAGCCGTCATGTATTCTTCAAAGAATAACCCTCAGCGGGTGGAACTGGACTTGGCAGAGCAATTTGTAGTGAAATACACCAAACGCTCCAAAAGACTAACTGTCTTAAGATACTAGTATTTATGTCAGGGGTGGTAAAATGCTCATAAATCGCAACTTCCCAAATCAAACTTTTTTTAAAAGTCCACGAGGAAACAGCTATCTTTGAATCTAACCCTCAAGCAAAAAGAATATAACTGCCTAAAGTGAGCTTCAAGAAGTAATATTGAGATGGCAGACTCACAGCAAGACATCAGACTCTCAGTAGTTTCTCAGGTCACTGACGGGCCGCTTCTTCTGCTCATGGGAAAGGTGGCTGTCGCTAGGAGCCACGTCAGGGCACGACTCGCTTGAGGCCCGGGTGAAAGCACAGGGGTCATCGGCAAGGCGTGAGGCGCCTCGGGTCCCGACATCTAACACTTTAACCCTTCCCAGCATTCCACAGACTGATGATACCAAACATCCAAACACATCAGCAAATGATGATTAATACAGATCAATTAGCCCATTTGATATCTCGTCTCAGATAATGAGGGGGCTCGTTCATTAGAAGGAGGGACAACAACTTTTTAGCAGTGGATGCACATTTTTTATTCATGGGAATAGTCGATAACTTTTACTTCTCTATACGTGCAATATGGCATTTATTTAATTATTCTTTATTTATAACTATTCTTCAGCTGGATACGCTGGCAAGTCTATAATTTCATTGTATGTAAGTACAATGTCAATAAAACAAATCTGAATCTGAATCACCAATATTCAAATATTGTTAGTGTATTTTGAATGAATACTGTATAAAATGTTCATGTTTTTATTAGCATTTCTCATTTCATTTATTAAATTCAATCATCTTTTATCACATGAAGTACCATTCAAAGTTTTTTTGGGAAGAAATTATTATTATTATTATTATTTTATTCTCCAACATTGCATTAAATTGATCAAAAATAACAGTGAAAAGATTTACGTTGTCGGAAAAAAATATAAATATTTATATTATATTATACTATTAAGGATCAATATGGATAGAAAGAAATAAGAAGAATATTTCAATTCCAACATTATTTATTTATTTCAATTAATAATTAAACAAATAATAATTGTATTCAGCAAGGATGCATTAAATTGATTAAAAGTAGCAGTAAAATATTTTAAATGTTGCAAAATATTTCTATTTCAAATCAATTTGAAATATACATTTCTATTCAAAGAAAAAAAATGTATCATGGTTTCAACACAAATGTTTTCAACATTGATAATAATTAGAAATGTTTCTTGAGCAGCAAATAGAATGATTTCTGAAGGATCATGTGACTGAAGACTGGAGTAATGATGCTGAAAATTCAGGTTTGATCACAGGAATAAATTACATTTTAATATATATTCACATTGGAAACAGTTATTTTAAATTGTAATAATATTTCACAATATATTCCCATGTTTTACTGTATTTTTCATCAATTAAATGCATGATACAAATGAGCATTTTGCCCAACCTCAATCATTTGATCAGTAGTATATCAGTGTCTATTTAGCATCATTGTGACTCTGTAAATGCACATGCAAGTTTTTAAACAAGTGTTAATTTGATGAATTCTATATTGTCAGGGTAAGGCTTCAATGCAAGTATTTACTTATATACTAAACTGTGTAACAGGACAAATATCTGAGCTGTTAAACCAGATTATGAATTTAGCTATGAACATATTGACTGTTTAACTCACTTTTACTGACTTGTTCTGCAAGATTCTCTTCTTCTCTTGACAATAGTTGACCTGAAAGAGAAAACAGACCATAAAAGAAGATAATTCATGTAGAGCATGTTTCAGGCCTTCTATAGGTACCTAATAAAATTACCTAAAAATACCCAAGGCACCTAATAAAGCTCTTTAAACACAGGAAAGGTGATCAGTTCACAAGATACCATACGCCTGCATGAGCAGAAACATCATGTCTGGCGGCTGAGGGTGAAAGTGCAGGGAGGATACTATAACATACTGTCTGTCCTCTCCAGATAACCAGTAATCTCTCTCATACAAAGACTCTGCTGTCGCTCTGTTAGCATTTCCCGGGCAGCCAGGTTTAACTTTTCACACTTTGGTTCTCTTTCTCATTCCAAACTTAATTAAAAGATGAACTTCGGGGGAAAACGTGTCGAGTACCGTGTGGCCAAAAAATCAGAAATGTTTTTATAAAATGAAACAAACACTTCATGAAGCTAGTCCATTGAGCAGAGTGCTGAAATTACAGAGTGAGACTGTTAATCGTCCAAAAATAATATGCCAATATAGCATCTGTATTGATAACTTCTAGTATTTATTGTTCTCATTACTGTAATGCAATATATAAAGAAAGAAAGTTACAGCATTAACTACATTTGATTGCTGGTTTTAATTTGAATTAAAAAGCATTGTATTACAGTCAAGTCGTATGACTAATATCAGCTCTTTGTGTTCTGGTCTCTTGGGAAGGGCAGCCCTGAGCATCTTTGATTAAAGCAGCGGGTGTCGTTGGTCTAACCTGATGAAAGGCTATTGGAGGTCAAAGGTCGAGACTCTCACCATTAGCATGCTACTAGCCCTGAGGCCTGTAAACGGTAGTTGCTACAGTTACATTTACATTTAGTCATTTAGCAGACGCTTTTATCCAAAGCGACTTACAATTGGGGAATACAAAAAGCGATTCATCTTGAAGAGGCAATCACACAGAGGAAGTGCTCGTAACACCAAGTCTCAGTCATTGTTCAAATAAGTACAAGCTAGTAAGGGAGGGAGAGAAAGATAGAGGGAAAGAGTGAGTTTTTTTTTTTTTGAGTTTAGGATGAAGTCAAGTACTGCCGAAAGAGATGAGTTTTCAGTTGTTGCTTGAAGATTGACAGGGATCCAGCGTTCCGGATAGGGGTGGGAAGATTATTCCACCGTTTATTCTGAAACAGCACAGCATCCTGTTCCTCAACCCGTGCTCATAATCGTCCTCATGGAGAGTTATGATGGATGGAGGGATAGTAGACCACTGTCCTAAATTGTGATGAGCTACACTGAATTTGCAAATACAACGTGGGACATGAAATATGCCATCAAACATCACTGTAATCTAATATTCAGCTTTTCCATTATACAGGAATAAACTTTTTCAAATGTATGCAAATAGAAAACTGCTTTTGTAAATCTTAACTATGTTTAACAACACAAAATTGTTTTGTTTTGCAGTGCATTGCGAAATACACTGTAAGACAAAATCTGTAAAGAAATGGAAAATGTCTTGGCACAACAACTGCAGTAAAAAAATAAAATCAATATGGAAAATGCTTTCATATTAACACTCTATTTTTACAGACTTTTCTGTAAGTGAGTTTAAAGTTAGAGTTTGCTAGTGTTTTTGGGCCTTCAGCATCGGTTTCAAAACTCAGAGGTCAAAAGATCAAGTTTGTGTTTGTTCATTCTCCTTTAGCTGCCATTTATGTTCTCACCCGGACGCCTCCCATAGTTCAGCAGGTGTGGCAGTTATTCCAGCTAAGAGGGTTCGTTGAGTAAGCTGCTTTAGGATTGACAAGCGTTGCTCAGCCAATCAGATGCTGCCGTGTCGGAGTGACGTCAGCAGAGTCGCCCTCAGGGGTTTCATGCCACAGCGACGGCTCCATGATGGACGGCTGCATGTCTTTGCATCCATCTGCAGCCCGGAGCTCTGATCTGACTCTGAAAGAAACACTAAATATGTTTTTCCCACACTTGCAAATGCCGCCACACGGCCTGAATGCTGACATGTGTGTCTTACTTTTACACCACAGGTGACGAGGGCCAAATTTTTACTAATCAGAATCAGAAAGAGCTTTATTGCCAGGTATAGTTACACATACGAGGAATATGTTTTGGTGACAGAAGCTTCTACAACACAGACTGACAGTGACAAGACAAGGCTAGACACATCATAGAAAAGTAAAAAAAACACAATACACAATATAGAAAGGAAATAATAGATGGTATTTGTGTGTAAAGGTGTGTTATTTACAAATGCAAGGAAATGTAAAAAGAGAGATGTGTGTTAAAGTATATCACCATACTAACTTTAAGACATTCAATTTTTGTATTGCAGGTTTTCTTAAATGGTATGTTTCAATATGCAAATGAGGCAAACCCCTAATTTGCATACATTTCCAGAACAGAACACTGAACATCAGATTTTGTTGCTGTTTTCTGTGAGTCTTGTACTGTTTGCATCTGAACATCGGATTAAGTCAGATTCAAAATTCTTGTTTTATTTTGTTGAAATATTACAGTTTTTTTTACAGAAGGGGAGTTTTGATATCTCTTTTTATCATTCAATAAATCTGAAAACTGTCAACAGGCAGAAAAAAAAGAAAAACAATCATTTTACCACGTTTATAGGAATAAAATGCTATGCAAATCAGTGTGAATGATATATGAATAAACCCCTCAGTAAAAAATCTTCAGAATATAGATAGGAATAAAACTGTAAGCTTTGGTGTATGTGCTGCTGAAGTGGAGGAAAAAAACTCATTTCGAGAAAATGGTCTTTAAAGATATTTATAATAGTTTATAACTACAGATGCAAGTAAATTATAATAAAATAAACACGTAAATGTGTATTTTGTTTTCTAAGTGTATTCATGTGTATGTGTTTTCTAAGCAAAATAGCCCTCAATAAATCTCAAAAAGTTTACATGAAAAAACAATGGCTTTCCCTGTAGTGTCTTGCCATATGGATATTAGAAACCACTGGCTTAGGTTTATTGTAAGGCAGCGCTTATTTACACTAAATGAAAATAAAAGCAGTATTTGTAGCGATATGCTGTTTACTATTTTAAAATAGTATTTTCTTTGCAATAATAGTAATTACATGCTGTTTATACTACTTAGTGCAAATAGAGGTAGATCTGCACCTCAGTATTGTAGTACATTATAAAACAGTATGGAATAATAGAGTGTAAATGATTATTTTTATGAAAATTATTTAATGGATGCTGCTTTGGTATAGCCCTCCTTACACCTAACCCTAACCCTAACCCTAACCGATAAACAACCACGAGGCACGTTATTTTCCACTTTTCGATCATTTCCTTTTTTTAATGAAAATAAATGCCTTTCCAATGTGATATGTGATGTGAAAAGAGAGAAGAACGAGTTCGGCAAAAGGCGGATTTGAACTCGGTTCAATTGCATTAAAACAATTATTGCTACACGCTTCACTACCTATGCCACTGAAGCTGGTGTTTAATGGGCGTTGACCTTCTGGTGGCCGGAGTTTGTGCAAATAGCCTCTGCCAACAAGGTGGGCTATTTGCACTTTGTGTCAATAGACACTCCTTTATTTTGTTATCGTAAACAAAGTTCTTGATCATTTTAGACTGATCTTTAAGAATTGAACATATTTTAGTCCATATCTGTAGCTTTGAGGTCATCTATATGCTCCTTCTAAAGTTATCTTTTAACACATAGGCTTACGCATTTAAATTTCACACTTTTAACCTTCCAGAAAAATGGACTGCTTTATAGATGACATCATCTAGAACTCACAAGTGTTTAGTCCAATCAAATGCTCTCTATAAAGAAAATTATCTTCCTCTTTATACCACAGACATCTAACTGTGACATAAAAACAGCCTGTTAAATTTAAAGAGTAAAGGTCTTTGCACACTGAGCATGAAATTTTCGTCCAAAATGTTTGCACGCTAAAAAATAAATACGACCTCACTTTGTGTCAATTACGTTTACACACTGCGTCTGAAACTTTTGTCCATCATAAAAAAATTCAGATCGTGATAGATTTTCAGCATTGTTCGCATCCGTAGCAAGCATTTTGACACAGTGGGCCAGGTTTCGGTGCGTGGTGATGATGAATACGAAAAAACGCATATAAAAATTTTGGACTTAGTGTGCAAAAACAGAACGCAATGATAAAAACGGTATGATATGATGCTGGAACACTGTCAAAATCAAGAGATGAATGAATCTCAGTCTGGCCTGCGTATGACCTGTGTAGATGTGTTGCTGTGTTCTGTGAAGCGGAAAACACATTGACATCTGTCTTGTACTGTAATTTCCAGCTGAATGCATGTAAAGCTCGGCGTGAATGTGTACACTCTTTGTTTAAAGCAGTCTGCAAATGATAGTTCGTTAGTCAATGACATGCATGTTTGCCTTAAACCAAGCGTGACAAATTGGGTTATTCCTATCACACTGAGACACATAAACTCAGAAAGATATTGGCTTGGTGAAGGGTAAATATGACCTTATATAATTTTCAATAATTATATTGCAAAAAGATCAAAGTTGTGTGTCACTGTCATATTAAAATTATACTCCATGGAAACAGCTTGTGAGTTATGAGCATTTGGCTCATGCTATAAAATAAAGGCAAACTTTTGTGTTTTAGGTCAAGATCAGATGCTTTTGATAGATTTACAAACTAGAATAATGATTGAATCATTGTTACACTTTGTGTATTTTAAATGAAATTAATAGTCTTTTGTCCTAACATTGCTTGGTTTGTAATGTTTTAAGAAAACAGCACTGATATTTTCTGTTTTAAAACTATATGTCAACTTCCAAACTGTAATAGATTTGTAGGAGATTCTTAACTTTTTGTTGTATAAACTTAAAGGATTAGTTCACTTTTAAAAAAACTTTTGCTGATAATTTACTCACCCCCATGTCATCCAAGATGTCCATGTCTTTCTTTCTGCAGTCGAAAAGAAATTAAGGTTTTTGATGAAAACATTTCTCCATATAATGGACTTCAATGGGACCCAAACGGTTCAAGGTCCAAATGACAGTTTCAGTGCAGCTTCAAAGGGCTTTAAACGATACCAGACGATGAATAAGGGTCTTATCTAGCGAAACGATCGGTCATTTCAAAAATAAAGTTTAAGTTTTATAAGTACAAATGCTCGCCTTGCTCTGTTCTGTGATGCGCGTTCGTGACGTCACGTTGAAAAGGTCACGGTTGAGGTAGGTGGAAGTACCGAGACAGTAGGCTTTTTAATATTAAAACACCCAGGATACGCACACGAAATGGGCATTTTAAACGATAAACTGACACAAAGACATTTGAATATGTGTATATGGTCCTCCTTCCGCACATTTGTAAACACTGACTCGGTACTTCCGCCTACATCAAGCGTGACCTTTTCAACGTAATTGCGTATTACGTGACGTCACGAACGCGCATCACAGAGCATTTGTGCTTATAAAACTTAAACCTTTTTATTTATTTTTGAAATGACCGATCGTTTCGCTAGATAAGACCCTTATTCATCGTCTGGTATCGTTTAAAGCCCTTTGAAGCTGCACTGAAACTGTCATTTGGACCTTGAACCGTTTGGGTCCCATTGAAGTCCATTATATGGAGAAATGTTTTCATCAAAAACCTTAATTTCTTTTCGACTGAAGAAAGAAAGACATGGACATCTTGGATGACATGGGGGTGAGTAAATTATCAGCAAAAGTTTTTTTTAAAAGTGAACTAATCCTTTAAAACAAAAAGTTGAGAAAACTCAAAAATCTGCTGAAGCTGGCTGCCTTAAAATTTTAAGTTGGCTTAACTTTTTTTTTTTACAGTGTAAAATCATTCTTAATCAAAGTTGAATAGTCAATTTATCAATATTGATAATAAATAGTTGACTTTGCAGTACAGTACAGGTTTTTTGTTTTGTTTTGTTTTTTTCCATCTGGCATTATTAAAAAAAATTAAGAAAAAAATAAAAACACAAATATCTCTGAACGTGTAAAATAAATAATGAAATTATGAAATAATGTGCATAATAAATTTGTTGATGTTATTGTAAACACTGGAAAAGGAATGCGCACTTGAGTTGAAAACACTCTGCATGAGAGCCTCTTAAAGGTTCAAAAACACAGCACTGAAGGTCCTCATGGGGGCTTTCAGGGGTCAAAGTTCAGCAGTGTTGTTCATTAAAGTTTCTTTGTAATGTGGATCTCATGAGACATGGAAACCTGCTGAAGTTCGGAATAACAGAGACTGGTTTATGCACTGGTTTATGAAAATATACAAACATCTCTTAATAAAACAATTTCCAATTGACATTATTCTCAAATTATCTCAAATGTAAAATAAAAGCATGTTTTGAGGCCAAAATTAACTATATGTGTGAAATGGACAATATTTAAAAGAGTTGTTTTTTTTTAATACAGACACATCTTACTGAAGCTAGTATTTACATAATTGTTTATTTTTAATTTCAGATATATGAAATATAAAATTAAAACATATTTTGAGGCCAAAATGAACCATATACTTGTGAAATGGACAATATTTTAAAAGAAAAGATTAAACCTTAAAATATTTTTTATACAAACATCTTTCTTATTGGAACTATTTTCAATTTACATTAGTTTTTGTTCAGTTTTAATTTAGTTCAAATATCTCAGAGGCCAAAGTGAATCAAAAAGAACAATATTTAAAAATAAAAAGAATTTTTTTTTAACACAAACATCTCTTACTACAACTTTTTTTTTTCAATTGTCATTATTCTTTGTTCATTGTTTATTTCAAATATCTCAAATGTAAAATTAAAGCATATCTACAGGCGAAAATGAACCATACGTGTGTAAAATGGACAATATTTTAAAAGAAAAATTAAAAAGTTAAAGATTTTTTAAAATGTCTTTATTTTTAGTACCAACAAACTTTGGTAAATTTAGCAAGTTTGAGCAAAAATGCATCCTCTACAATGTCCAAGAATGCAAACGACAAATAAATAGCACAGCGAAATAAACATATACATCTTTAAGCATCAACAGTAATACTACACTCTCATCCAGGGACTTACATGAAGATGTTTATGGTCCTTACTCTAACACAATTTGTCTTAAATAAAGCTTTGCAGGTTTACCTGGCACATGTACGTAATAAATAGTGAGTCGTCTTTATCAACACACAGCTGTTTCGGCAGGAGTTTCTTTTGAAATCCATATTCAACAACAACATTTGTTGTAACGTATGCAGTGTTTCCAACTTTTTGCATGTATTGCATTTGTCTATTTACGGTCTAAACTTGTTTTGTTGGTTTAATATACTGCAGTAAATGTCCTGTAGCTCCTCTAGAAATATTTGGTTAGGATTTTTTTTCTACACAGTCTAGATGAAAACCATCTCATCCCATCTTCACATACGCCTGGCCAGCACATCTCTGAACCTGGTTAGACTCAAGACCTCCTCAGCAAAGCCAAGGTCTGGTTTCATCTGTAGCTCGAGTCGTTTGGTTTGGTTTTCTTGTCCTTACAGCCTCAGGATTCTAGTTGGCCTTTTACTGGAGGTTTGACTGGCTGCTAGGTAGTTTTTGTGGGTGTTCAGTCTCAGGGTTTGGTTTCAGGAGGCGAAGTAGGAGCTCTGCATGGAGTAGAGGCGGTCGATGGGGTTTCCCACGCAGGTCTGGAGGGATCCGGCTTCTGACGCGGCCATGAAGCAGTCGCTCAGACTGGTCAAAGACGTGTCGCTGTCAATGTCATGGAAAATTGAGTCGTTTCCTGAAGAAGAACAATAAAAATGAGGTCTAGGTACAGAAAAAGTCACACGAAACAGCATTTTTGAAGAAAATATTGTTGTTCAAACGTTTGATTTTTTAAAAAGTCTCTTCTGCTCAGCAAGGCTGCATTTATTTGATCAAAAATACAGTAAAAACAGTAATATTGTGAAATATTATTACCATTTAAAATAGTTGTTTTTATTTGAATATATTTTAAAATATAATTTCTGAATTTTCAGCAGCTTTGCAGCATTCATTTTATGCTGATTTTGGAGATATTTCTTTTCAATGTCGAAATGTGTGCTGCTTCCATGAAACTTTTTTTCTAAGGATTTTTTGATAAATATAAAGTAAAAAAAAAAACAAGAAATCTTTTGTAAAATTAAAAATGTCTTTACTCTTCTTTAAAAGCAAATCATACAGACCCCAAACTTGATCTTTATGTGATAAAATTCAATTCAATTAAATAAATTCCTTAATAAAAATATAAAATTTTACACAATAGTTATTTAAAACCACTAAGAATGGTTCACTCGTCATAATAAATGTACATCAACTACTAAGTTGAAGAAAATTTACTTTACAAAATTAAATTACACTCAATGTGTAACTTCCAAAGACCATCATTAATACTGAACATGTTAATTTCTTTCTTTCTTTAAAAAATACAAATAAAATCACCATGGCCCCAAACTTTTGAATGGAAGTGTGCATTATGATAATATAAAAAGTGTAATAATGAAAG
Organism: Barbus barbus; assembly: GCF_936440315.1. Taxonomy (NCBI): domain Eukaryota; kingdom Metazoa; phylum Chordata; class Actinopteri; order Cypriniformes; family Cyprinidae; genus Barbus; species Barbus barbus. Next base: position 2,488,448 of record NC_136733.1, read on the forward strand.
TGATTAGAGACAGACATAATTAATTTGAGCAAAATGTTTCACCAACATTCACTTTTTTCAGTTTCTTAATATCAGGTCAACCAATAAATGCTACTATTTGGAAAATTTACAGGCAAATTAAGTTATTTAATATCCTGTTTTAAAAAAACTTTTTACAGACATTCATTCTCATGTGAGAAAAATATAATAAAATATAATAAAAATGGATTCTGGATATTGGTTTTCAACTATTTAGCCACAATATAATTGGAATTCGCCATGCAAATGCAGTACCAATCGATCTCTAATAGTGACAGAAAAAGTTTTAGCAAGCACAGCTAATAAACAAATATGGTCCTCGCTGAACTGAAGCTTTTAGTACAACGAGTTTGTTCAGTCCTCAAGGACGCAGTTTACCGTACCCATAGAAATATGAGTACCCAGCAGACTCTCAGCCGCTTTTCAAAGCTGTAATTGCCCATAAAGCGTTACATAAAAGAGCATATAAACTACTCATTTGCGTCAACTCGCAGCAGGACAAAGCGCACTCATCAATATGTAATCGTGTGCGTCTGCAGGCCACAGATCCACGCTCGCTTTCTCGGGAGTGCTGCGGGTTATTTTATAGTGTAATTTTATAGGCTTCTCAAAAACTAATTGACACTGTTACATAAGGGTGAAGACAGTTTAATGGCACATTTATTTTTATTGGGCCCATACGTGGCATTAGCAGCCGCTTCTGGTCAATATCACAGCAGAGAAATGCATCGGGACGTGAGTTTTGCTCCAGAGAAAGCTCACCGTATGGATTCATGTGATCTCCGGGCATCTGCGGAGGGGTCAGGCCCTGCTGGAACGGGTCTGTACTGTATCTGCTGGCCTCCATGGACACTAACTGATGCTGTGGAGGCGGAGCCAGCGGCGTGTAAGAGTTCATCAGATTCTCCATTCGGCTTGAGATCACATCTGCAGAAAACACACCGTCAGATGAGTTATTAGAAACAGAAAACAGGGTTAAAACGGCTAAAGAGTGGCATATGTTGAGAGACTGTGTGTGTGTTTAGTACCTTGTCCGAGTCTCTGAGAGTTTTGCTGCTCTTGTTGCTGCTGTTGTCGGCGTGCTAATTTCTTCATCTGACCGGAAAAAAGAGGAACAGACAAGTATTAAAACAATTTTTAAACCATAAATTATTTTATGGGCAATAACTATATTAAAGAGTTGTTTAGGCCAGGGGTTTACCAACCCGGGTTCAGGGACACTCAGGCACTGTTATTTTATTTTATTATTTTTTTTAAATTTACTATTAATTTTTTATATTTTGAATTAGTTATTATTTGTATGTTTTAAATTTTCATTTTAATTTGAGTAATTTGTTATTTTATTATTATTTTATTTTTATTTTATTATTATTATTATTTTATTTTTAATTTTTTGCAATTTTGTGATAAGCTTTAGTCGTTTTAGTTTTTTTATTTGACTATTTAGGTTTATTTTTTCATTTTCGTTTCAGTTCAGTTTTAGTTTTAGGGTGTATTCACACCAGGAAAGTCCGCTAGTTCACTTGCTTTGGTCCGAACCAAATACAATGTTTTTTTTTTTGTTTGGTGCGGTTCGCTTTCACACCGCCCTTTTTGCAAGTGAACCAGAAACGTAAACAAAACCACACGTGTGCTTAAGGTCATCCATAGATTGGTTCATCCATTCAACCGTACCAGAGTTTGTTTGGAAGCGGACCGAGACCACCTCTTCATCTGGGTCTCGGTGTGGTTGTTTGGTGCGCACCCAAGTGTATTCACACCTGCCAAAAGATCCGCACCAAAGGGGGAAACAAACTTGAGTTCGATTCAGTCGAACCAAACAAGACAGGTGTGAATACACCCTTAGATCTTCAAATTAAACTAAACAATATCAGAAATGTTTCCTTGGCAACTACCTGAAATAAGTTTTAGTTTTTCATCTAATATTTATATTTTATTTTATTTCAGCTTTATTTCAATTTAAATGTTTTAATAACTTCAGTTTTAGTTAATAATAACTTTGCACTCAATAAAAAAAAAATTAGCAAATGTAAAAAAAAAAAAAAAAGATTTAAATAAATAAATTAATAAATTGATTGATTCGAATAAGTAAATTTTATTAAAATAAATATATAATTTGAATAATATAAATAAATAAAAACATTTAAACAAACAAACACATGTTTATAATATTATTTTTCACAGTACAAATTGGGTCTTTGAAAATAAATAGCTGCCTTTTATTTATTTATTTATTTTATTTTTTTATTAATTTTAGGACAGAAAACCATACTTGAGTAAAAGTACGGATACCTTACAGTGAAAATGACTCCACTACAAGATACAAGTCACCAATTCCAAATCAACTTGAGAAAATGTCTTAGAGTATCTGATTTTAACAGTACTTAAGTATTTTACTTATACTAAATATAGGCTCAGAGATGCACTAGACAAAGAGACATGCCAGTCAAAAACTGTAAAGTTGTGGAGAAGCTGGGGAAAACAGGCAGAGGCAAGGATCTATGTGCAGATATTTCATGGAAAAACTAGAACAAACAATAAGTCAAAAACCAAAAGGAACAAAGAACAGAATGACCATTACCATTACATTCAACAACTCACAAAGAACTAAAGAAACACTAGGGCTATATATTTACAGGAGGCTAACAAGCTGAACAAGATAAGATACAAACTGACTACAAGCACCACGGGAGACAGGAAGTGACATAAACGCCGAAGACAAGGCACAGAGAACATGTAACAAAAACAAGAAAGAGCTGATTTGTGAGAAGAGCAATCACGCTTATTTTCTAAAACCAAAATAAAAGTGAACACCTCAAAATTGCAAGCAATAAATAAATGAAAATTTAAAAAATGAAATTAAAAAATCTTCTTGCACTGGATGTGCTGGTTTTGGCCTCATTACCAGCTGCAGTCATCGAAAACACCTGTGATTCACAACTACTTGCTAAGGAACTCGCATTCATGTAAAGTAGCCTTGTTGACAAGTTTGGGGGAGTTATGCCGAGTTCACACTGCATGATTTTAGCTCCGATTTTCACTCGCTGACAGGTTTTGCGAAATCGCTGACAAATCGAGGCAAATCGGTGCTTGTTCACACGAGTGACAATCACGCAGTGTGAATTATCAAAGACGAGTTCTGAGAGAATCGTGCAATGTGAACACACCAGCAACTGAATGCTACCCCAGATAGTCGTGCAGTGTGAAAACAACAACGATCAGGCGACTTTGAAAACCGTGCAGTGTGAACTCGGCATCCTCAAGTACAGTAATTAGTTATATTTACTCCAATACTTTACACCTCTGTTATAGGGTGTGTGTTCTTTGCAAGGACAATGATATTTGGGCATACGTGGCATCTACAGGAAATAAATCCCCTGACTTAGGTAAGGTCTCAAGACAAGCTCACCTTTGCTCTTTGGTTCTGGAACCACACCTGGACGACTCTAACACTCAGACCGGTCTCAGCTGCCAGCGTCTCTCTGACCTGAAATAACACGAGCATCAATATATTATTTCGTTTAAAATCGCCTCACATACCCAGACATTGGAACAACGGAATGAAGCGTTTGCCATTTTTACATGCAATACACATCAGATGATCCCTAGTTGTTGTTTTTTTGTTGCCATATTTACATGCAATATGCATCAGATGGTTGATAGTTTTGCTACTATTGCATGCATGCAATATGTATCAGATAGTCCATAGAGTGCTGTATAATACTGGATTAGAAGTATCTAATGTTCCTCTACAGGTAGATAAGCAAGGTTGCACACTGAATAAGTTGAAATGGCTTAATTTGGTTGTATTCCCTCTAGAAATCTTCTGAAGATGGTCTCACCTTTCTGCAGGGTTTGGACGACACCTCAAAGGAGGCCTTGAAGGCACGCCGCTGCTGGGTGGTGAGGATGGTGCGAGGTCTCTTGGGTCTCCGTGGGTCTTTGCCATCATCGCCACCTTTGCCCTGACCTCCTGCTCCTTTCTCTGGCTTCACATCCAGATCTTCATCCTCACTTTTGTCTGCAGAAACAAGCATTTTAAAAACACCATTTTGTGGAGAGCAGCTGAGCCAAGAGGAAAGGACAGCGCTGTTCTCACCGGAGGCAGACATATCCGGGCTGACCGAACGTAGTAGGTCCTTCTCTCTCTCATAGTCGTTCTTGCACAGCAGCTGTCCCTCCTTCAGGACGAACTCGTCTCCTTTACACAGCTGTCGCTCGCACATGCAGCAGCAGAAGCAGCCTAGATGATACACACTTTCTAGTGCGCGCATCACAAACTCAGTGGGAGCGATCTTCTCCAGACAGCCGCTGCATTTGGCTGCAAACAACCTAATGAGGAGAAACAAAACATACATTTATTGCTTTCCTTAAAACGTGTTTCTGGTCTTATTGTGCACAATTCCCTTGTGCATGTTAGGCCAAATAATTAAAATGTTAAAAATCTTTCACATTTTCTTCAATATATAATAGCTTTTTTTCTGATGTAACCAAGGATTCATAGATGAAGATATTAGCCAATAATACAGTCCTTGCCAATAATATAATAGCTAACTTAATATAAATCAAGGAAAGGATTTGCAAAAGTGGTTTCATGTCAATATAAATATGTCTGAATAAATTCACATTAAAATTTAGATGCAAAACAGATTTTTCCGATTTATTTATTTATTTATTTATTTTATTCAGCAAGGATGCATTAAATTGATGAAAAGTTACAATTAAGACATTTATAGATGTCACAAATGATTTCAATTTTTATTATTTTTTATTAAGAATATACAAACCAGAATGTGAACATGACAATACTAATGATTTCAGTTTCTAATAAATGCTGTTCTTTTGAACTTTATTTTTGACAAAGAAACCTGAGAAAAGTAATGAAGCAGCACAACAGTTTTTTTAAAATATTTTTTGATAACATTGATAATTGTAAGAAATATTTCTTATGCAGCAAATCAGTATATTATTATGATTTCTGAAGGATCATGTGACACTGAAGACTGGAGTAATGATGATGAAAATACAGCTTTGATCAAAGGAATAAATTACACTTTAAATAAAATATATTCACATAGAAAACAGTTCTTTTAAATTGTAATAATATTTCCTGTTTTTACTGTAACACTTTTACTGTGTTTAATCAAATAAATGCAGCCTTGTTGAGCAGAAGCGATTGCTTTCAAAAACATAAAATGTTTTTACAGACACCAAACTTTAGTAGCGTTAAGTAGGGTAGATCATCAATTTAAGCTAATCAATCACAAATAGGTGCTAAACCAAATAAATAAAAAGCAGATTTGAATATGACACACAACAGGACCTCTTGTCCAAATCATATGAAGTACAATGTGAAACAGCAAAGCACAAGAGTGAGTCATTTCTTGGTGTAATACTCAAACCCCCTGACGTGAGACTCGCTGCAAATCTCAATAATTCTGAAGCATTAAGCAGATCTTCCCTCAGAGCTCAGTCTTCTCCCACACCAATAAAGTTCATCCATAAATATCACAGGCGCACAGATCAATGCGTGACTGATACCAGACGCCTCAGCAGATTATGACTTTGAAAGAGATTTTTACTAAGCCTCGAGATATGATGGTATCATGAGGTGAGACGCACAAAAGAGTTTCACAGAGGAGTCAATATTCAGCGACGGACCCACAGGAAGGGAAAATCACAGGTGAGATCTCTTTAATATCTCTATAGTTTCTCCCAGACAGCATTGAAGAAGACTTCTGCTGAAACCTCCTGCTTCTCAGATGTTTCTCCTGAAAAAAGATCCGAGTAGACCTCAGTTTTTAGATCTCAAACTATGCTGAAATTTGCCAGAATCCCAAAGTTCGCAATGAAAAGTCTCAATATGAGCTCGCACATTTCCACTCGTTTCTTTTAGCTCTTCTATCAATGTGTGACATATTTGTCTTTAAAGAAATTACTACTTTTATTCTGCAAAGAAGCATCAAATTGATCAAAAGTGACAGTAAAGACATTTATAATGTTACAAAAGATTTCTATTTCAAATAAATGCTTTTGTTTTTTTTCTTTAAATATTTTTATGAACTTTTTCTGTTACAAAGCTTAAACCAGTATGTATTACAAACAAATTATCCCCTCCAAAATGAAAAAAAATAATAATAATTTATAATAATAATTAAATAATTAAAAAATCTGTAAAAATTTGTAAAATAAATAACTAAAAAGAGAGAAATATATTACAAATAGCAAATATTGGCAAGAACAATTACAAAGTATAAAATTAGGACAATTCCTTAGCCCATGCAAGGTCCAGCAGGCCCACTCTCAGTCTATCGGATTTGGGAGTCCCCAGATAATCAAAGAAAGGGTTCCATATCCTGTAGAAAAGAAAACGTTTGTCCTTCATGGCTGTCGAGAAGGCCTCAAGAGGAATACTATCCTGTACACGTGGGAGTGTCCTCCTCAATTCACCTGCACAGAATGCATTTCCGAGCCGAATATAGTAAAATGTGGAGGAGGTCTCTATTCTGTGGATCTAAGGGGATCTCATCGCTGAGGCCAAGGATACACATCTTTGCTCCCAACTGTAACAGCCGTTTGAAAATTGAGTGTATCTGTGTAACTATAAGATCCCCAAAACGCTGTATATGTGGGCAGCTCCATAGGCAATGGTACAATGTCCCAACCTAATCAGAAAGCCTTGGGTTCATTTTTTGTCTGACCTCCGGTGAGATATACAATCAATGCAAAATCTTAAATTGTCTTTCCCAAGCAGAGTTAAATGCTTTTCTTTTGAACTTTCTATTCATTAAAGATTCCTGAAAATAAAAGTGCATCATGGTTTCGACAAAAATACGAAGCAGCACAACTGCTTTCAACATTTAAAAAAATAAAAAAAGTCCAAAATCAGCATGATTTCTGAAGGATCATGTGACACTGAAGCAGATGAAAATTAAACTTTAAAATATATTACAATAGTAAATAGATATTTTAAATTGTAATGATATTTTACTGTTTTTACTGTACTTTTGATCAAATAAATGCTGCCTTTGTGAGCAGAAGAAACTTCTTTCAACATTATAAAAATAGTACAGACCCCAAACCTTTAAACAGTAGGTATTTTACAAGAAGAAACTGATATAATGTTGAGAATAAATGAAAGAGAGGACTTCACTGAGCCAAAACGAGCAACCTTTGAGCAACACCACGTCCAAAGAGTTCAATCTTCTTTTTTCTATTGTGCTTGTGAGCTAATCCTGTCTCTTTCTCTTTGTCTTTGTTGACAGGACCACAGCAGCGGTGGTGGCTTTGTCCCGAGTCTTTGTCAGAACAGCCACGCGTGACACTCGCATCGGGCCGACCATCTCGTATCAAGGGGAACGTTTATGAAGAAAATCATCTTATGAACTAAAAAGTCACCCACATGTGCAGGTGCGTCGAAGGGGGGTCAAAAGTCAAGAAAGCCCAAGCACAAGTTTAAAAAGTAGTAGTTTAATACATTACACTGTATAAATGATTTTTAAAGTTGTAAATAAAACAAAGATTACTTAAGTAGATTCGACAAGAAAATACTATTTCAGTTTTTCTACTTTAAAATGTCACGTTTAATTGAATGTTTGCAATTTTCTTTGTGTGAAATTTACTATAGCAATTTCTGAGTATGAACTGTTTCAACTGGTTTATGAGCAATAGTAGTGATCCTTGTGAACAAGTACACTTTTAATGCTTCTATTATTACAATAATATATCATAATTATTATAGTAATATTATATTATAATATTATTTGATCGTTTTTAATATAATATATTACATTTTTATTTATAATTATACTTTGAACGAGAGTATTTATTATGGAAATAACATAATTAAGAATATACTTAAGTGCAAACTGAATGAAATTATTTCAGTCAGTTAATTGTATGTGTCCTGTGTTTTTCCTCCCTATTGTTTCCTCATGCCCTTATTTGGCCTTCCTGTTCCTGTCCTCATTTGGTGTCATTATTAGTTCATTAGTCTCCGTCTGTGTTTCATTACTCCTCCCCTGTTTCTGTTCTTCCTCGTTTGATTAACTAGTGTTCTTAAGGCCTGTTTCTCCCTGCCTCCCATGTCCGGTATTGTTTGTCTTTACCCCTGCTCCATGTACCACTGTGACGATCATTAAAAGAAGTATTCCTCGACTCCTCGCTCCCCGAGCGATGCATGTTTTGGAAGGCACTATGAATGCTGAAAGGTATAAAAGTTTTAGAGCAACATATGCTCCCCCCCAGATGACGTATATTTCAGCAGGACAATGCAAAAACACACACTGCAGCTATTACAACAGCATGGGTTCGTAGTAGAAGAGTCCGGGTGCTGAATTGGCCTGCCTGAAGTCCAGATCTTTCACCTATAGAGAACATTTGGTGCATCATTAAACAAAAAATATGTCAAAGACGACCACAAACTCTTCAACAGCTGGAAACCTATATCAGGCAAGAATGTTTCCAAAAACCAAATTCCAAGAAATTCCAAAACCAAAACTCCAGAAACTCATAAACTTAATGCCCAGACATCTTCAAACTGTTTGAAAAGATGAGGAGATGCTACACCATGGTAAACATGCCCCCGTACCAACTATTTTGAGACCTGTAGCAGGCATCAAATTTGAAATGCATAAAATTGTAAAATGTCTAAGTTTAAACATTTGTTATGCTATCTATGTTCTCTTGTGAACAAAATATTGGCTCATGTGATTTGATAGTCTTTTAGTTTTAATTTTATTCAAATTTTTTAAAAAAAGTCTGTTTTATATATATATATATATATGTTGTATATCTATGTTATAATTTTTTTAAATAAACTTTTAAGATTTTTAAGTACACTAAGTTCACATTAAATACAATTATGCACACTTCTTTTTTTTACAAGGGCTTGCTTGACTAATAGTGACGTGACATTCAGCCAAGTATGGTGACCCATACTCGGAATTCGTGCTCTGCATTTAACCCATCCAACGTGCACACACACAGCAGTGTGTATACTAATATATACTAATAATATAGGAAGTTAACAAAGAAGATGCATGTTTTTTTAGTCTCTTTTATGTCTAAATGTGTGTGAGAATGCAGTGGTTTTGATTGACGCAGTGCAGTGGTTGAAACTAATCCCTCTTTAATAGCATTAAAACAGCCTAAAGAAGGGAAAGTCTTCATGCTCAGTCAATCATGCTTAGAAAAGCTTTCAAATCTGTGATCTTCAGTGTGTGAATGTGATACTCGTGTTTGTATGTGTGTGGGGGAGTTTATTTATCCTTCTCTGTGTATTTGTTTGCTATAGACTAGAAATGTAACAAACACAAACAATAATTTATCCCTCGTTTGCAGCCACCAAAGTTGTGGAGCACAGCCGTGTCTGAACAGGCTTATGGAGAACCAGCAAACATCTCCAAACACCAGCCGACTGAGACACAGAGCTTAAGACCAGAGATTACTCCCAACATCATCTCTAAGATCTGCTTTAAGTGCTTTAGAAATACGAAGACATCACGTACAATTCAATACAGGTGCCAAAATAAACAGGAAAATATGATATTCAGGAAAGATGCGCTGCTCAGAGGTTTATGTTTTTAATTTGTGCATCAACTTTGTCTCAGTTCCACAAATGCATAAAATTAATGTGGAGCAGCTCTGATCATTGGCTCCTTGGAGAATTTGATGAGAAATGATTGATTTCATCTCTGACTTTTGATTGCCAGACTTTGGTATCTTGGCAAAGCACATTAAATTAATTTCATATAAATAATAAAAAAGAAATTATCTTAATGACATTTAATAATAATATTTTAATTAATGTAATAATATGTTTAAAAATGTAAAACAAAATTTCCAAAATATTTTTTTAATCTAAATGTAATAATTTATTATTTAAATATGCATTTAATAATATTTTAATAATACTGCAACAGTTTTAATAATTTTTGCAATTTAAAATGCAATAATATTTTTGAATGGCAAATCTGAGCACATAAATTAATAAATACAGTTTATACAAATAATGAAGGAAACAATAGTTAAATTTTCTTTTTTTTTAAATAATAATATTTTTTAAAATAATATAAAATTTTATTTATTTGTTTTTTATCAAATAAGTGAAGGATACTCACCGCTGTCTAGGAGAAAAAAATATCTAATTTGTTATGTTTCTTACTTATGAATATATAAATACATAAATAAATTCACCTGAGCAATCCCCTAAAATCCGCCAGTCTCTGCAGACACATGTATTCAATTGTAAGTGGTATGTCATTTGAAAGTAATTATATCCTTTTTAACCAGTCTTGTTACATTGCCCTTTGATGCCATTATGGACTTGCAGGCCTTCAATGTATGTGTGTGTGTGTGTGTGAGTGTTTGATTTTTCCAACCGCCTCTTCCACATCCATACAGCACAGATGCATGTGCACTACAAAAGAGCTAAAGATGTCATTACACACTGGAGCCTTCCTCTGAAGTTACTGTATGGAAAATACCCTGCAGTCCACACAAACCCAGCACATTTACCACGTTTTACTGCATTCTGGTCCTATCAAAGCGTATTAACCACATCCACTCTGCTCTATAAAATGCAAAAGGACTCAGACGTATCAAGTGTCGGAAGTAGGACTCTTGCTTCAGTAATAGTTTACTTGAAAAAAATAAAAATAATAATCAAATAAATCAAAAATAAAATAAAATAATATTTTTCTTCCTCAGTATTTTTGTCTTGATTTCCAGTACAAATATAAATTTTCTTTTTAAATCAAGACACATTTACTTTATAAGCAATATGACTTGAGACATTAAGTCTTGTTGTCTGGAAAAAATGATCAGAATTAACCGAGTTTATGTTTAAAACAAGAAACAAATATCTGCAAGTGGGGTCAGAAAAATACATTTAAAACAAGTTTCTTTTTCTGACCCCACTACCAGGCTATTTGTCTTGTTGTAAACAAAGTTACTTAATTTTTATGTATTTTTCAGAAAAGTAATTTTGAATGTGTAGATATTTGTACTGAAAAACAAGACAAAAATAATGAGCAAGAAAATCACTGTACATTTATTTCTATAGCACTTTATATAATACAGACTGTTTCAAAGCAGCTTGACATGAATAAAAAAGGAATATAATGCTATAAAAAATTAATTATGAAACAAATTCAATTTCAGTGGTAAAACAGCTCAGAATACAATAGTGTTATTATTCAGCTCAATTCAGTTTAATGGTGATTCAAATTCAGTTCAATAAGTGTCAATGTTGCAAAGAATTCAGTTCACAGTTTGTTCTCATTTGATACTGTCAGTGCAGTTAAAATCCATAATATTACTGAATATTAATTTCCTTTTAAATCCCAATCTAGGAAGATCATTAGAGAGGTATTCAAATATTGTTACATAATAAATAATAAGTGATCAAGCTCTCTGAATATGATGCTTCTTGTCTCTTTTATTCAATTACAACTAGCTTTAATAGGCAGATTTATTTAATATCACAACAACCGCTCCAAACATAACACTGTTAATCATGTAGACTAATTATTCTGCTTTCGGCTGTGTGAATTGGCACTAGCTGTGTCTAATGAGACTGAAGTTAAATGCAGAGAGACAGCTGTAGTAAATGGAGTGAGTGTTTGTCCAGGGCCCCAGAGTAAACTCCGGCCCCGATACAACATCTCCTGAAGCTCATCCCTCACCGCTCCAAACATATTAGCATGATAATCGCTCACAGACATGCTCAATTCCTGATCAAGATCAAAACGTAAACACAGAAGCGGACAGGATTATCTTTCAAAAAATCATGAAAAATTAAATATGGATGAATATTATAAAATCTCCATGTCCATGCAAAATAAAAACATTATTTTAATTCGGATGGGGAATATTAAGCCTAATGCTAAGAAAAAAAACTTTTCATAGTGCAAAAAAAAAAAAAAAATTGCAATAAATAAATACACATCATGGTAGTATGTGTTACTTATTGAACTTAAAAAATAATGTTAAAATAATGTGAAAGATGTTTATGCATTAAATCAATGATACATTTTTGGGGAAATATGATGAATTTTTATAAAAAAAATAATGAAAGAAATGTTAATAAAACTATTAATGTTAATATAAAATGAATGATAAAATATATTTTATATAAATAATTAATATAGAATATTTATTACATATTTGATCACTTACTTTATATTATGCATCATATTTTTTAGACCACAAATTATTTTATAATATACTGTATACACACACTCAGTGTGCACTGATGAACTGCCAATATTTTATTTTATTTTTATTTTTATTTTATTTATTTTTTATTTTATTTTATTTTATTTTTTATTTGGCTACCTAGACAACGTTTATTTTTTGGCAAGAATATGCCTATGATTCCCAATAATACTCTCTAGCTAGGCTATATAAGACCATTATTTTTTGTATTATTATTTTTATTTTATTAATATAAGTAATTAGTTAATATAAATGAATACAAGTAATTAATTTTAACATACATTTTTAACATTCATTTTTTATAAATTTGATGCAAATTTGGCACATTTTACTCAACGTTTATCATTGCTTTAAAGGGAAAACATCTTCATTTATTGATTGATCGATTGCTTGTTTGTTTGCCTATCTGGACAGCATTTTTGGGCATGAATATGCATACCCAATAATACAATAATAATACCCAATAATAAAAGTAGTTAGGCTATATATATATATTTTTGTTTCATTTTTTTTTTTCAAGTATCACCTGTTCAGTTGTAATGCTCATATAAAGCTAAATTATGAACTGTTATGAGGAGAAATCATGTCTGAAATTACAATATTAAATGCTACAAAAGTCCCTGTAAGTAGCAACAGCAATGAAGGATAGGAAGAGATGTAATCAGATGAGAAAGAGGAGAGAGAGGTGTGTGAAAGGCAGCAATCGAATACAGCAGGTACACAGTGTGTGTGTGTGTTTGGACAGCTGCTTTTCCTGAGTTTGGCAGCTCTATTCAGACTGGAGTTTACTCAGCTCGACCACAACAGCAAACAGAGTATGAGCGAATAATGGAGCATGAATACAAAAGACAACACACACACACACATACACACAAAACACTGTGCTACACTTGCTTTACACTTCAAAATAAAACCTTAGCTTCAGCAAAGAACTTACCAAGAGCTATCTGTGGCTGTAAAAGTTTCTTGAGTTGAGCTATACAGTCTTTTAGAGACTTTGTAAGTTCTTCAGATCTTTAAGCACTGAAACAGATGGTTTTCTACAGATCACATGCTTAAAAAGTTCTACAATGACATAAGTTCTCCTAAAACCCTTACTGGAAGGCTCATTTTCAGAGTCTATTAGGAAATAGAAGCGCCTAGAAGCTGATTAGAGGATAATTTCTTACAGACCAGAACAGATCTTAGCTCATGGTCTAAATATGGTCTCTCAGAAGTCCAGGTTTTGTGTAGGTAGTAGAAGAAACCCTGGCCGCAGCATCTGTGCAGTATCGGGCCGCATTATCAAAGCCAGATCTGACTACAGGCCTGAATGAGTCCATTCTCTCTCAGCTTCTTACTGAGTGCTGAGCAACCCTGCTGGACAACATTATTGGGTATCACAGGCATATTCATGCCCCAAAACAAACTAACAAAAATAAAAGAAAATAATGTAGAAAATTAAGCAGAATACAATAAAAAATAAAAAATTATATAGTACAAAATACAAGAAAAAAAAAAAACATTTGCAAACTACAGTTGTAAATATACATCATGGTAGTAAGTGTTACTTACTGAACTTAAAAAGTAGCGTTGAAATAATGAGAAAGATAATTTTGTCCCAAAGCAATGATAAACTATGAGGAAAATGTGCTAAATTTGCATCAAAATAATAATGAAAAGGAATGTTAAAACATTAATGTAAAAAATTAATGAGTTAAAATAATGAAATGAATATGGAAAATTAATTAAAAAAATATGAATCGTCTTATGTAGCCTAGCTAGACATCATTATTGGGTGTCATAGGCATATTCATAACATAACATAACAACATAAAACAAACAAACAAACAAATAGAGTGATGATTTTGCATCAAAGAAATTATAAAATTTGGGGTAAATGTTCTGAATTTATCAAAATAATATTATTATTAATAATAATAATAATAAAGAACATTAAAAATATATGTAAAAATGTATATGTTATATTAATCAAATAAATATATAATAATAATAATAATAATAATGGTCTTATATAGTCTAGATAGTATTATTTGCCATCACAGGCATATTTATGCCCAAAAATGCTGTCTACTGTAGGTAGACAAGCTAGCAAAAAAAAAAAAAAATTAAATAATAAAATAATACCATATCAATGTGCTAAAACCTACTCTGAAAACCTTAGCAACTGCATAGCAACACCCTACAGCAGGTTTGAATGGGCAAACACATACTCAAATTTTCAGAAAAATAAATAAATAACATAAAATTATTATTACATACTTTTAAAAATTACATACAAAGTTCCATACTTTTCCTCCCTTACTAACTTAGTAACGTTGACCTAACCCTCCTTTCCCCTAGCTCTGGAGCAGTTTAATGAGTGTCTCTCCTCATCTGGCCTGTTTCCATGTTGGTTTGGCTGATGTAAAGCAGACGTCGCTGTTTAGCAGCGCAGCGGGACTCTATTCGCTGCTAAAGTGAGCGATCTGACAATATACCCAGAGCTGCAGTAACGCAGCTGCTAATTGCTGTCTAGGGCCTGCAGCTGTTTGGCTTGAACACAGACCAATCAGAAAGAGGCCAGCTCATGATTGACAGGAGGATATTGCCACTACCCCCACCTCCCGGAGCATCCCATTGGCTGATACAGAGAACACTGAGTTTATTTTACATGAGGGGCATCTGTGCAAACCAATAAAGCCTAGTAGAAGCACATGAGTGGCGAGCCAGATTTTCCTCAAGATCTATAGCGTTGCTTAATCTCTGGCTTAACGCAGATGTCAAAAGGCCAGCGCGGCCTCCGGAGCAGATGTGCGGCCATTGTTGTCCAGTATACACCATATGAACTACTTCTGGAGAGAATCAAAGTGAAGAGATCATGATGGAGAGTTAATTAAGTGGAAGCTACTTGAAGTAAAGAGCTCTTGCTTTTAGGCTCTGTTCCAAGAACTAGTGAGCTGCCTAGCTGTTTATCTCCTACATAGGGAGCATAACAACCCAAACAGAACTACGTGATAGCTCTACATACTACATACTTAGTGAATTATACAAAAGCAGAGTGCTCCAGCAGAGTTAAAGTATTGTTAACCATCAAAATGTCTCACTACGCATACAAATATATATTTCTTTCAACACGTGTTGCTCAAATACACATTTACAAGGAAAAAAAATCTTAAAGGAAAAGAAAAAAACACAGCACTAATATTTAATGATACAAGAATAAATTTGAATTAAGTTAACAATTTTTTTATTATAGAATATAATTATATATATATATATATAAATTGGAATTATATATAAAATAAATATTATACAAATAGAATTTTAAGAATATAATAAAAATTACAAATAATTTATTACACACACATGTACACAAATATATATATATTTTTTACATATGTATATATTATACTTGTGTGTGTGTGTGTGTGTGTATTAATATGTATATTCATATCTATAATGCATTATTCATAATTTTATTGTGCATTAATATTGATTATATAATATAATGATACTTGATCATTTTAAGTATAAGATATATAAAATATAATGTATATAACAGAAATATAATGTTATATGAATATGTAATAAATATAATGTAATCTAAAAATAGAATGATAAGTATACAAATAAAATTGTATGTACATATATATATATATATATATATATATATATATATGAAAGAAATAGATCTGGCCCCTTCAATAGATGTATGAATATGAATATAAAAAAAGTAGAAATTAGAAGTATATATAAATAGAAAATATATAAACAATTTTGAGAATATCACAAAATTCTACATAATTTATATATATAATATTAATACGTGTGTATTAATATGCATATTCATATGTATAATAATTTTGAGAATTATATTCTATGTTTATATTAATTATATATTATAATTATTATAAGAATACAATTCTATTTTATAAATTAGAATTACAAGTATGTTTATAATAACACTGAGCTCATGCATTCTGCAATGGCCTTCTCCATAAAGTATAGATATGATTATGCCTTTGAATTTTGAAAAAAAAAAGAAGAAGATATCTTAGAAGGATAATTGTGCCTCCCATGGGGAACTGTCCTGGCACTTATAATGCTTTAAAATGCTGTCTAGGTAGGCAGCTCACTAGCTGTTGGAACAGACCCCAGTTTAGCAAGCATGAGGTTACGGCACTGAAACACAAACGTTAAAGAAGGGTGAGTCTTTTCGCCTGAGGCTGGATCAGCTCACAGTCCGGTTTTAAATTGCAGCTGACCCTCGTGCTCAGCCCACAGAGACTAAACAAACAGTAATATGGGGTGATTTGAAGAGGAGGTCCTCGAGCATGTGAAAGGAGGACTGCGCTGGAGACTATTTAACAAGGGCCCTTAATCTGTGGGTGACCCGGCTGAGAGATTACGGCCAGTCTCGAGTGCCTCACTTCGACCCCCATCAGTCCCTCTTAGAGGAGCTTTAGCCACATCTGAGAGTGATGCTGGATCAGAGTGTGTGTTTTCCCACCGTTTTACAGACCTTTGGCTGTGCAAAGGGATGTTTGTTTGAGTTTTAATTAGCACTGGTAATCCTTCGATTATTAGACCTGAGGTCTGGAATGTTTACTCGACCAAAGCCTGCGAAATATCTGCCTAATTAATTATTGATGCCTTAAAACTCATCATTCATTTGATTCTCTCTTTTTAAAAAAAATCTCAATTTATATATATGTCAACAAACATCTACATCATAAATCAATAACAATCTCTAATAGCTAGACTGGATAATTGACCGTTGACCCAGGCAATGAAATTCATGCATTAACATTAGATGTTTATTCTTATAAAAAATGAATTAACACTATATACACATTTTCAAAATTTTGAAAAAATATGAATATTTATTAAAGAAAGTTTTATTTTATTATTTTTATTTATTTATTTTATTCTTATTTTAAAGATGTTTACATATTTCTACTGGAAAAACAAGACAAGACAAAATTATGGCTATATATAATTATCAAAATTATCAAAATTATTCATATTATTAAATTGAATATATATATATATATGGAAAATTCCTATTATTATAGAATAAATAATATTAATTATATAAATCAAATATTGATATTAATTTTAATGATAATAATATTAATTCTAATATTAAATATTATAAATATTTTATATGCGTATACATTTAATTTTGTTGTGATATAAAATTATGAAAACAAAATTCTTATTTTTACTGTATTTTGTGTCATTGTACTATATCATTTACTATTGTTTTTTTTTTTTATTAAATCATTTTAAGCTCAAGTCAACTTTTCATGTCTATTATATTTGCCAAAATGTACTTTACACCATTATTTAACATTAATGTTTAAATTATTTAAAAGATTTTAAAAGTACGTAACATCATCGCCTTCATCTTTAAGAAACACATGAACTGACATATATCCCACTAACGCACTAATATTTTCGAACAC
This sequence comes from Barbus barbus, assembly GCF_936440315.1. Lineage (NCBI taxonomy): Eukaryota > Metazoa > Chordata > Actinopteri > Cypriniformes > Cyprinidae > Barbus > Barbus barbus. Next base: position 2,506,135 of record NC_136733.1, read on the forward strand.
TGATGAAGTTTTGTCTGATTTGGTCCTCAGGCTGCAACACTGGAGCTCAGAGAGCCGAGAGCCAACTCTGTCTCAGCTTTAAGAGTAAATATTGGATGTGCGCTGACACTCAGACACTCGGCTCTGACTCCACAACAAAAGAGCCAAGCGGAGCGCAGGCCATTGTCAGAGCGGCACGTTTCCATAGCAGCGCTGGCACATTGTGGGATGCTGGATCCTGATGAAGGCTGAATCCTGCAGACTGAAAGAAACGGGGGAAAGTCCAGCTCCGAGAACTTCTGTGGTTTGTTGCGAATATTACAGTAGAGGCTTCAACCAGACAGAAAAATTATGAGACCTTTAGTGTCAGTTCAAGTTTTTTAGAGTCAATTTATGCTTTTATGTAAAATGCAGTGTTGGGAAAAGTTACTTTTAAAAGTAAAGCATTACAATATTGCATTACTCCCTAAAAAAGTAACTAATTACGTTACTTAGCTACTTTTTATGTAATGCGTTACGTTAATTTTGCGTTACTTTTGCGTTACCTTTTAAATATGAGCAGGGCTTCATTGTTTTTAATACAAGAAGTTCTAATCATAGCAAATGCAAAAGCCCTTTCACACCAAAAAGTGTAATGAATTAACCTCAGGCTGAAGGAAGAGTAAATTCATGTCTGTAAAGTAGAACGCAGGAGAAGAGGGTTCAACACTCTTCAGCAATAAAAAACAATGAAGCACAATTGTTAGTTTCTCTAAAGTCATTTTTGCTTATTAGTATGATTGAACTGGATCGTCAAAGGTCAGCAGAGACATTGTTAATAAACTGGGATTAGATACATTTGTGTTATTTAACATATTTAATTACTGCAGGTTTGCGTCATATTCTGAGTTTGCATTTCACTGTTTTAATTCATTTTGATGAATACTAAATCAGTTTTTTGCGAATTAATGCACATTCACATTTAGTCTAGAACTACAGTAACATTAGACTGCATTAGATACAGAAAAAAGCTCTTATTAAAGGAAAAAACAAACAAACCAACAAAAACAATGCTTAACTGTGGTTTATAAAATGTATAGCTCGAGTTCAGACTACAATTGATTTAAAATAGTAGCCTAAACATTTAAAAACTACATATAGAACTACAATGAATATAAAATTCTAAACTATATATAAACACATAGTAAAGCCAAGTAAATAAATAAATAGTAAAGCCATTGTGAATTTTCATAAGAGAATGCTTATTTTAAAATAACAAAATAAAATATGAAATTTAAAATATATACAATTATAACAATATAAAAATATAAATATAAATTAACAGTATAAATATAAAAATATAAATAAATAGTAAAGCCATGGTAAATTTCCATAAGGGAATGCAGCTGCTGCAAAAAAAATATATAAATATAAAAATATAAATATAATCATGAGCAAACATAAGGGAATGCTGTGACCTGCAGTAAAGGGTAAGCAGGTGCTTTACTAAAAACCAGCCCCTTTAGAATGAGGTGATTCAACTTCCTAAACAAACAGAGATCTGGAGAGCAGGCGCTCAGACAGTAAAAGTGAAGATTACCATAGAAACCATGAGAAAAGATCACCTACAGTCCAACAGAACTAGAAGAACGACACACACAAACCTTTGCAGTTCACCTAGCAACCACCCAGAACACCTAGCAACCGCAAAACAGGGTTATTATAATTCACAGAAACTAAAACTAAACCATAAAACACAGTAGTGTACAAATAAGTGTTAAATATGAAAAATATTTTATTTCATCTAATTGCCAAAGCAACATTATTCATTTTCATTTAGTTAAACTTGATATACTAAAATACTTAAAACTAAAATAAATTTAATAAAAACTATAGACCTATTAAAAAATTAAAGTAATGAAAATGACAAAAACACACAAAATTAATAAAACTGTTTAAAAAAAAATTAAAAAAAGAGAATGCTGTAAGTAAAAAAATAAATAAATAAAACATAAAATATGAAATGTAAAATATATAAAAAATATATAAAATATAAATATGAACATATTCACTTGATGTACAAAAAAATAACTAAAATAACTAAAGGGTAAGCAGGTGCTTTACCCTGCTTTATTAAATAAAAAAATAAAAAACATATTTTTAACAAATAAACATCAAAACTACTAATACTTTAACTAAAATTAAAATTAAAACAGAAGATATAAGAGCTGTTAAAAAAAAAAAAAAAAAAAATTGCATTTTACATTACAACACCTGAACTGTGATACAACACTAAGAAATGTGATATTCAATATATATATATATATATATATATATATATAATTTTTTTAACATCGTCTTTTTTTTCACATTACGAAGCCTTCAGAACTTCCTCTGAAAAAAAAAGAAAAAAAGCTCACAAACAGAAAAAATACAAATATAGTTTCTATAACAACAGCCTTTAACTAAAGCAAACAACACATGGAGGCTCTGAAACAATAGACGAGGCTCAGACTCGTGGGCCTGAATGACGTATGGTAGACAAACGAATAAAACACTCTCTCTCTCCCACACAAGTACTGTAACCTGGCAAGACTCAGACGCTATAAAGAACAAACCCTGAACAACAGCAGTATAGGAAGAACAAAACAGTTTTTGAAATATGCGCTGCGTGCTGAAACATGCAAATATCTAATTTTATCTGCTGATAGAAATTTCTCAAGACTTCCTTCATATTTGAGTGGATCTATGATGTGGCCAGCGTTCATCAGCAAACAGGTTGAGCTGAATTCCTCGTGCTGATCTCATTACTCACACAGCACAACATCAGTGTGTGTGTGTGTGTGTGTGTGTGTCCAACCGACACTGTTTACGTCACAACAACAAGAAGACTTTAAAGAGTGCAATGATAAACCACCCATAACACAACTGCATAGCAACACCCTGGCAAAGACCCAGAACTAAATTTAAACAGAAAATGTAAAATTTAAAAAATTTAAAAAATGGTGAAAAAATAATAATAAAAAAAAATGTAAAAGGAAGAAAGAAAGTTTCTTCCCTTTTAAATATAGAAGACTGTTTCTTACTCAACATGAAAAAAAAAGATTTACAAAAATGTTTATAGTTTATTTTTTTATGTCAATTTAAGTTTTTGTATTTTTATTGAAGCTTGTTTCCATTTCAAAGCAAAAAGCAAAAAGAAATAAAAGATAAAGTTCAAAATTAAATAATTAAAATATAAAATAACATTCTGGGATTGTTTAAAATAATAAATAACATAATACATGTAAATAAATAAATATAAAATAAAAAATAATAAATTAAATAATAATAAATATATTATTAATAATAATAATATAGGTTTTAATGAGTTTTAAACTGGGAAATAAAATCCATTTGGTGGATATGCATTCAAAAACCTGAAAAAAAAAAATTGGGGGATGAAGTTTAAATAAATGTAAATAAATTAAATTAGATATAAAGTAACATTTTGAGAGTTTAAAAAAGAAATAATCTATTATGTAAATATATAAAATAAATGTAAATAAATAAATTAAAATATAAAGTAACATTGTGAGATATGAACTAACAATGATCTTATTTTTATTTTTTTTCTCTGAGGCAGGAACGGCTTCCATACCTGAGGAACTCAAGAGAGATGAAGCTGGTATTTACAGCAAACATAACAGAGACATAACTGCGTCGGCTGCACAAACATAAACAGCAGCCATATGCAAATCTCCAGCACAATGGCTAACAGCACAGACCCATGGATCGCTCCTGACGTCGTTCTTCTCCTCAGCTCAGCGGTAAAGACTCGTCAAAGCTCTGAGCGCTCAGCTCCTGCAGGCAGTGTGAGTATCAGGCCTCAGGCTGAGCCGGTGCAGGTGTTTGACACCCACTGTCTCTCCCTCCAGCAGTCCTTCACCTGCTCCCCACCCACAACATTCACAGTTCACTTCACACACAGAGATTCAAGTCTGAATGACTTCCATGGCCCATGGGTGACGCTCACCACCTCGCTCTTAAACTACACACCGCATACACGCACGGACGGGATCTGACAGCAGAACTTTTCTTTTGTCAAATTTATTTGCATAGCACTTTTCACAATTTACATTGTTTCAAAGCAGCTTTACAAAAAAATCATGATGTTAATGTTTAGAATATCATCTATGTTGATCTGTTCAGAGCTGAGCAAATATATAGTTCACATTTTGCAAGCAGATTTGATATATATATGCATATATGTAACCCTAAACCTAAACCTACCATAACAGAAAACCTGTTTGCATTGTTACGCTTTCAGATAAACATCATTTACTATTTTTAATTTTAAAAAAATTCACAGGCCGGTCCCCACAATGTCAAAAATGTCAGGTTTTACTATCCTTGTGGGGACATTTGGTCCCTACAATTTAGCATAAACAAGTTCACACACACACACACACACACACAATATGAACTAAAATTGAAAAACAATTCTAAAGCATTTATTAATCTTAGTTAATGTTAACTAATGCAACATTTACCATTGCATTATTAAATTCAAAAATTGCATCTGTTACTATTAGTTAATGGACCTGAGCTAATATGAACTAACAATGAACAGTTGTATTTCAATTAACTAACGTTAATTTTAACTTATGGTATCTTATAGCAAAGTGTTACCAGTTGTACTAAAATAACGCTAAAGCTGAAAAATTTATAAAACTATATGATATATTCAAAAAAAAAAAAGAAAATTAAATGAAAATGTAAAAAATTACTAAAACAAAATAAACAGTAAAATTACGTTGGTGTGAGACATCGCGCATTATGATGAATATATATATTATATATATTTGTTTGATACAATAAATGATTTTCTACACAAAAAAGAATGTAAGTAATCAAGATTTGGGGTGATCAAAACTAAAATATTATAAATTGCATATAAAAATATAAATAATATAAATTAAATAATATAAATATAAATCAAACTTGCATACTTTTATGATTATAAACTGCTGGCAGAATTTAAACAACTGAAATATAAAAATATCCTTTTTAGTACTGCCCTTTAGAAGCTACTTCAGAAACATGAGCATGACATTTGTGTAAATTCATTTATTATTTTGTCTTGTGTAATATATATATATAAGTCCCTTTTATGTGAAATACCTTAAGTAGGTAATACTAAAAGTGTAATTTTTATGATCCCTCTTACTTTAAAAAAATTAAAAAAAATTATAAGCATCTTGCATTTATTTAGCACTTTTCTCCAAAGTGACGTAAAAATGAGAATATAAGCAGATGCATTTAATTCAAGGGAAAAAACCTGCAGTCCAACTAAACTAAATGTCTACTGAACATAGTCAAAGGATAATGAAAAATGAAATGATTCAATGAAAAATGCAACTAGAATTGCCCGTGACATACTGTTACAGTGTATTTTGTAACTGTGAGCTGTTACTCGGTGTTAAATCCTGTGGTAGGACAGTCATTAACAAAATGCCACATTCGTGTGGCGGTGACAGGCAGAGTAGGTTATGTGAGCGGAGTGGAGCATCAACAATTTCCCCTCCGCGCTCCGGGCATAACTCCACTCCTGCTCCTCTCCTCGCTCACTGAAATCAGAAACACCGCTCTGTTCATAGGCCTATATTAAAAAATTAAATAAATTAAAGATTGTTTCAACGTTCCCTATTGGAACACTAGTGTGCAAACTTTCTTCCTACCATATGACAAGCTAATTAAATAGTTAAACAGTCAGCATTAAAAGGCATAATTGCTGCTTTTTGCAGTGCATTTTTTTTGTGTGTGTGATGAAAATATCAGTTCGTTTTCGTCAGTTATTTTACCTACGGAGCGATGCATTTCTTACAGATTTCTGCTCAATTGAAATCGGATACAGATGAAAGATTACATTTGTTTGAATGCATTATTGAGAGAGCGATTGCGTGTGAATAAGTGTTATAGTAGTTGTTTAAATCCTGCTTTCAGCTCAAAATATTCAGTATCTATAAGGAACAAACTAATTCCTTGAGAACTATTATAACTTCCCGCTCATGTCCATTGCCGCCATTCACATTCTTTCTGATTTGAGTGATCCTTCTCTATCAAGCTAGCTAAATATTTTAAACTTGTGAATTCTTGCTAAATATGCAGTTATATTACGGCCGACCACTGGCATATTTGATCATGTCAACTGCTAAAAGTGATAGTCGTGAGTCATCTGACAGATTTCTCACATATTGACCAATCATGCGGAAAGCTCAGACAGAGGATTCAAATAACATGTTATAAAACCAGACAAGACACAACTCCCAGAAAACATGCCAACATCATCAACTTGATTTTGTTGTGAATTATGGCTGATCAAATTCAGGAAAAGTATAAGGTTCAATACAAGATCAGCTCTATGAACAGCATCTGTCAATAAAGATTAAAACCCAGAACTTTCCTTTAAACAATTAAGAGCTTTAACTTCATTATTTTAACTGTAATTTTCTACTGTAGTAATATTCTTTGTGAACATGTTCTCATTCAAAACAATCAGATGGAAGACAGGCAGAAGTAATAAACATTATTTCCCACGGGGAGCGAAATGATGAGAATAACTCTCTTGCTCGGTATGTCTTAGTTATCTAATTATTGACAGTGATCTCCAGCAGATAATCAGAGATGACCGGCAGGTTATGGGTTTTATTAGACCTCGGTGAACCTGTGGCCCTGGACCGGACCTCGCCCTGAGGATGTGCCACGCTAGAAAATAATGCTGCTATAATATAGATACTTAATGCTGGGGGGCAAAAAGAAAAAGAAAAACACTGGAAAATAATTTAAAAAATTTAAATAAAATACATGACAATAAAAAAAAAAAAAAAAAAAAAAAAAATAGAATGTAATTTAAATAAAACATAGAAAAAGACGAAAAAGGAATTTTTGTTTTTACAAAAAATAGTACATTAAAATAAAATAATTAAATTAAATTAAATTAAATTAAATTAAATTAAATTAAATTAAATTAAATTAAATTAAATTAAATTAAATTAAATTAAATTAAATTAAATTAAATTAAATTAAATTAAATTAAATATTCCAAATCCTTACCAAATTCTAGGGAAAATCACACTTATCCTTTATGGAGAACACAATCACGCAACTAATTGCAATGAACTCAATGAAAAATGAACTAACTAACTAAATAAATAAAGCCAGAAAATTATAGACAAAGGTAGTTTAATCTAATCGACTGTTTTGCCCAATGCTGTGTGTACTGTGTGTTTTTATGCTTATGAGGATATTGCAACATGCAAACAGTGAATCAGAATCATTTACAAATTGTAGGATGCTAAAACAAGCATAAAAACAAAAATCACTGCATATGGATCTTTAAAAAGCACTTTTCAGTATAAAGAGCAAAGTGCACTAAAAAGACTACGTTTAGTCAAACACACCATAAAAAAAGATTTTTCGAAGTTGCAAATAAAAAAGAAAAAATTTACCTTATAAAGGTACATATCAGTAAAATGTACATATTTGTAGATATTTTTAAAAAGGTACCAGCCCAGTGACTGAAAGTGTACTTGCTTTCTATTTAATTATTTGTGAAATTTTCTAGCAATTTCTGAGTGAAGATTGCTTCAAAGTAAATCCTACAGCAGTTTTTATTTTCTCTTCAGTGTGTATATATACAGAGAGCCAGAAAGCAGAGCACACTCACAGCACTGTTTCCATCCGTGGCTCTTTTGAACAGAGATTGGAAGTGAGTATAATTGTGGTGGGGTCATAATCCGTGCGATGAAAAGCCGGGAAAGAAAACACGCGACAGGGGCCAAAAGGAATCTCAGTCCGGCCGCCTCTGTGCACAATATGGGCTCTCATACAGCGGGGCCGGGGCCATAAACCACACTGCGTTATTCACTGTGCTCTAAACACCCACAGACCTAATAAAAGATGACTGTCTGTGCCTCCCTCACTCCCCTCGTCTGCCTCGTACTCTTATTTTCTCCATATATACTGTTCTGGCAAATGCGTGTGATTTTGAACACACTGCGCTGAGGTTCTTGTTTCTATGCTCTCAAAACAGAACGGAGCGATAATTCAGCTGCCATCGTGCTTTATATTACAGCTCTGGATCCTGAACCAATGTCTCTAACAGGTTTCTAGACCAGGATGAGTAGCAGATCTGATTAAGACTGGATGGAAGTCTCGCACTTAAACACGTTTCTTCAGAAATTGTAAAAATCTTTGTATCGAATGCAAGTGTTGAGGTGTAATGAGAGAGCGAGGCTTTATTTCAGTGAATCTAGGGGTGAAATTCACCTGGCACACACACACACACACACATCTGTTAAGGATTTGTGGATGTGAACGCTGCCCGGTCCTGAGAAGACTCAGTCTCTTTGAGTCTGTTTTTCACTCGACTCACTCCAGTTGTCATAACCACTCAAATTCACGCAAGTACCACCAGCAAAAAGGAAAAGGAAAAATTAGACTGATATTCATAAGAGGACTATAAGAAGAGCTCAAATAGAATGACATTCAAAATTAGGGCTTATTCTTCTTACTTAGATATTCATAAGAGGACTATACATAAATATGTCTAATATCATAGCATAACTATCTATCTATCTATCTATCTATCTATCTATCTATCTATCTATCTATCTATCTATCTATCTATCTATCTATCTATCTATCTATCTATCTATCTATCTATCTATCTATCTATCTATCTATCTATCTATCTATCTATCTATAAAACATAAACGGTTGTGTGTGTGTGTGTGTGTGTGTGTGTATCTATAAATATATACACACCACTGTTGCAGATTTTTTTATATATTTTTTTTAAAGAAATTAATATTTTATTAAGCAAGGATGCATTAAATTGATCAAAAGTGACATTAAAAACATTTATAATGTTGCAAAAGATTTCTATTTCAAATAAATGTTGTTTTGAAGGTTCTAATCATCAAAGAATCCTAAACAAAAATCAAAAATATTAAGCAGCACAACTGTTTTCAACATTTAAAAACAATAAGAAATGTTACTGAATTATTTTTTATATTATATGAAATGATATGATTTCTGAAGGATCATGTGACACGTGAATAATGATGCTAACAAAATTAGCTTTGATCACAGAAATAAATTACCTTTTACTATACAGTTACGTAGAAAACTGTTATGTTAATTTTAATAAAACTGCAGAATATTTGAGTTTTTACTGTATTTTTGATCAAATAAATACAGCCTTGGTGTTCATATATATATATATATATATATATATATATATACGATATATTTTCTCTTTATGTGTACATATGACATCATATTCTTATTTTAGTAAAGCAAGAAGAATCCTTTTCCATTATATGACATTTTAAAACAGCTTTTAATAAAGCTAAAAACCCCTCATATAGACACAATGACACTTTACAGTCTTACAGACTCTTATACAGCATGTACAGCATGTACAGTATGACAGTAACGTCAAGAAGTGGAAACTCATGCAAGTCCAACACAAGCAAATCCCCAACCGCCTGTGGCTCGAAAACAGGCCAACGAGGGAAACAGCTCGAAGCAGTTCTGCTCTCTCCCGTTCATAGGAAAACATTTCCATGAATGAAAGGTTTAAGTGCAGTGCTGTCATGAAAGGATGGATCTCTTACCCAGGGCTCGCTGAAATGACACGGCTCTATCTCACGCATCTAACGGCACCACTGACCGTAATGGCATTATTGGCATAGAAGAAGTAAATTGTCTGTGTTGAAAGACATCATAAAGCCGAAAAGCGCTAACCACGGCAGATGCGGATGATAGCACTCGCTCACTCAAATCTGATAAGAGTTTCATGCACACTTACCTAATCAAATAATGCGGTAGAGAAATTACCCACAAAAACACACTCCATACAGTGACCCCAAAGAGGAAAACTGTCTGAATGTCAATGGATTAGACACTGAAATACTGCAGGATCTTTTCTCTTGACTAACTTCATCATTATTGCTCAATGTCTTTTAATTAACTGTGATTTGGTGATTTTTGGTGAAGTCCTCATAGGTGTTTCACAAACACAAACCTCCTAGCAACCACATAGCAAACCTTCAACGTCCCAATACTGTGAAAGCTACTTCAGCGGGAAGCACCACTCATATTTTTTCAAACATTCTGAAGAAAAAAAATATTTTTTTTCTACCTTTATTTTAATTTAAATTTTGTGTACTAAAATAACTAATTAATAAAATAACTATAAAATTATAAATTCTATATATATATATATATATATATATATATATATATATATATATATACACATAATATAAATATTGCAGACAAGAAAAAAAAATTATATAAATGCACACACTTTTTTTTAACCTAAAAACAAATTAGCATATAAATATAACGAACTTAAAACATTATTTATATTTATATATAGCTACTTGCTAAAATCCCAAATAAAAAAATAAAACATAAAAATACCTGAAAAAATAACTGAAATAAAAATAAAATATGAAAAGGTTTATTTAGTTATTACAGATAGTTGCTAAGTCAACATTTATCATTCTAATTTAGTTAAACTTGATGTACTTGTTTGATAATTTTGTCCCATTTTCCTCACACCTATACCAAAACTGTAGATAAAAATCCAATATTCTCACACTTTGTTAACCAAAAACACTTTGTTCTTTCTTTTTCTATCGTTTAGTCATGTTGAAGTGTTCTCAGAGCTGTCATTATTCTGTCTGTGTATCGATCACTCCGCTGCCTCAGGGACCCCGGCCTCACGTTGGGTCCAGATTAGAAAATGCCTGTGTCACGGCTGTAATGATCCCGGGAGACTAACCTCTCCTCCAGCGCACGCGGGCCGAATGTGAGCCGAGAGCATCTAATCCTCAGAGCTATGCATGCGATTCCCTGTTGCATCAGGTGCAGACAGGTTCAATCGTGCTAACGCGAGCGAGAACGGCCCCTTTGTGCTCGCAGTGCTTTGAAGGAGTGAAAAAACCTGCTTGCTTCTAAGCTCCTCAGGTGTGAGTGATATGACACAGAAGCCAGGAGATTTCACATCTCCCAGGATGCATTGCTTTGTGAGCATCAGAGTTATTGTTTTTGTACCTGTGCTGTAACCTGCCAGATGTGATGCACAGGCGTCAGTCAGGTCAGTGTCTGTAGTTTTGTCACATTGCTCCTAGGAGACATGACGAGGAACAGAGAGACAGAGACGTGCAGTGGGGTCTGAATGAAATTACGGGCATTCGTCTCTCTGCTAGTGAGCAGAGTTTATGCAAATGAGTCACCGCTGGGTTATTGCAAGAGGAATATCAATGGAGTAATTACTGTTACACGACGGGCCGATGTCTTTCCCCCAGATCACTGTCTCTCACACACACAGAGGCAGAGAGTTAATAAAGAGAATGCCTGGGAGGAAGAGCTTCCCTGAGGGCCGCAGACATCTGAACACTGCTAAATGGCTGCTTGGGTTCCTACAGGAGCCCACAGCACAGATAAAATGATTGAACAGCACAGCAAGAAAAGAAAAAGAAAAGAAAAGAAAAGAAAAGAAAAGAAAAGAAAAGAAAAGAAAAGAAAAGAAAAGAAAAGAAAAGAAAAGAAAAGAAAAGAAAAGAAAAGAATAGAAAAGAAAAGAAAAGAATAAATGTCAAAGAGGGTGGAAGAGGGTCCTCACACCATTAATGCTTGGGCCTTACAAGAACAAGTGAAGCAAATGTATAAAAAAAAAGAGAAAGAAAAGGAAAAAAATTAATAAAAATAAAAAGGAAAGAATGAAATGGAATTAAAAGGGAGATTAAAGAGAAATTAAAAAGAGAGAACAATATAATAATCGATAGAATGAGATAAAATGATCAAATGATAACTAGAACTATAGAATGACAGACAGACAGTGTGTGTGGGAGTGTGTGTGTGTGACGGTGTATCTGTTTTTGTATTCAGGTGGGGACTTAAACCTGAATACACACAGACTCATGGGGACTCGTGTCATGGTGGGGACCTAATCTGCGGTCCCCACGGATAAACAAGCTAATAAATCACACAGCATGTTGTTTTTTGAAAATCTAAAAATGCAGAAAGTTTCCTGTGAGGGCTAAGTTTAGGTGTAGGGTTGGTGTAGGGCAATAGAAAATACGGTCTGTACAGTAGAAAAAGTATTACGCCTATGGGGAGTCCCTACAAGGATAGCTGACCAGGCTGTCTGTGTGTGTGTGTGTGTGTGTGTGTCTGTGTCTGTGTTTGTGTCTGTGTGTCTGTGTGTATGTTCAACCCTCCCTGAAGATGTAACTCAGAGTCTGAGTCCCCCGGGCACTGGCTGCAAACCCACCAGCTGATATTACCCCCACTGCAGTGTCATAGAGTACACACACACACACACACACACACACACACAGCGTTTCCACAATATTAGCTTTTGGAAATAAAGCGTCTTGTCTCCCATGAGCCCTAGGTGACAAATTTTCCTTGTCAAATCTCAGCACTCTGGAGCAAAGTGTTCATCTGACACTACAACAACACACCAGCCCACACACACACACACACACACACACACACTTTCAAACCATCAGACCGACTATCGTCAGACTTCCGTCATATGTTTACTTTCTCTTCAGGCATCAAAGAATACAATAAAATAATATGTGATAAAATTCATTTTTGCACCAATAGTATAATGGCACACTGATATAGTCAAATATATATGAATATGTGAATGATTATCAGCTTATTTACAGGTATTTCAATAAATATATGTTTAATGTCTAAAAAACACATGGTAGATGTTTAGGTCTTAGTCTTAGCGAAGTCTTTTTGCTTGACATTTCTCTTTCTCTGTCCCAGTTTCGAGTCTGGATCTCATTTGGTTCTTTGGTGATAAAAATAATTAATTCAATAAACGCTATTTTTCTCCACGACATGCTCTTCCACCCAGAGATACCCAATAAATCTGTGCAGTCATGTCAGCCGGGCTGCTGTTTGTGTGTCTTTCACACACTCGCTCTGATGAGACTTTGATGCTTAAAGCCGTTATGAATCTAGCACATAAACGGCTGTTTCTCCTGGACACTTTAAGTGCCGCTCTGCCCCGCTCTAGACGTCGGGACGGAAGTCCCATCGGGGGGGAGAGTCTGCGGAGGCTTAGCTGTCTGTCGATGAACGGCCCGTGACAAAGGATGTTTACGGGTGCTTGCATTTCACTCATGCTGAAACTATCAGATGCACTCAGTCCTAAACTATACGGATTTCTTTGGTTTTATATATAAATAGCCTTTATGAATTTCAGAAGACAAAAAACGTTATATAATCAACCATAAAAAAAAGCCTTTTTAAAAATAGCTATCTAAAGCCAAATTAAAAGTATAGGCCAAAAAACATGCAAATAGTCATTAATAATAATAAAAATAAAAATAATAATATTTAAATTGTAAAAATATTTATACGTAATGATAGTATGTGTTATACTGTGTTAATCATTCTAATGTCATTCTAAAGTCATTTTAATTACAGTAATGTACAGTATAGCAGTAATGTGAATCAACATTAAGAATGCTTTTTAACCTTAACGCAAAAGGAAAACAAACAAATGCATTGCAGTGTTGATATCAAGATTTAGTTTCACTGCATTTGGGGAAATGTGCGTATTATTAGCACATTAAAATAATGCTAAATAATTAATAGTTATATTTTCATATATATCATATTCATATTCCATGCAGACGAATAATAAAATAATAATAAACTCTTTAAATGGTAAAATGTTTACACATAATGACAGTAAAATACGATATATTACAAATTAAGAAAAACTCAACAAAAACCAAACTCAAATGTACAACAACTGAAGCACTGCAGTACTGAAAATATTTTTTTCAATTGCATTTGGGGGAAATGTACTTAAAAAAAAAAGAAACGAAAAAAAGAAAAAAAAGTCACAATGCAAAAATACAATAATAATAATAAAAATATATAAATAAATAAAAATAAAAAAGAAATCATAATGGTCATAATACATTGTTATATACATATTCACATATATATAAAGTAAAGAAGTAAAAGCATCTGCCAACAAATATGCAAATGATATAAACAACTGTGGATCAAGGCATTGCCACTATGACAAACAGAACGCTCTGATTAGTATTACTGGCAATATTTCATTGCATAAAACAATGCAAGACATGAGAAACTCTCTAAAGATGCCCCCAAACACACATTTTCCAAAACATTCCTACAACCAGATTCAAGGGAATATGTTCTCAGTGCTGTTGTGGTGAATTTAATAATAATTCATTACATTTATATAGTGCTTTTCTAGGCACTCAAAGCGCTTTACATACAAGGGGGGAATCTCCTCAACCACCACCAGTGTGCAGCATCCACCTGGATGATGCGACGGCAGCCATAGTGCGCCAGAACGCCCACCACACACCAGCTTACTGGTGGAGAGGAGACAGAGTGATGAAGCCAATCAGTGTAAGGGGATGATTAGGAGGCCATGATGGTCAGAGACCAATGGGGAAATTTGGCCAGGATGCTGGGGTAACACTCCTACTCTTTTTCGAAGGACATCCTGGGATTTTTAATGACCACAGAGAATCAGGACCTCGATTTAACGTCTCATCCGAAGGATGGTGCTTTTTACAGTATAGTGTCCCCATCACTATACCGGGGCGTTAGGACCCACGCAGACCACAGGGTGAGCACCCCCTGCTGGTCTCACTTACACCTCTTCCAGCAGCAACCTAGTTTTCCCAGGAGGTCTCCTATCCAGGTACTGACCAGGCTCAACCCTGCTTAGCTTCAGTGAGCAACCGGTCTTGGTCTACAGGGTGATATGGCTGTTGGCAAAATAATAAAAAAATAATAATAATATTTTTTTTTCCTTTAATAAAATAAATTATTATTATTATTATTATTAATTTAGTGAGAGTGAGCATGACTGAAATTGTGAGTCAGCAGACACACACTCACTGTCTCACACACTGTGGTTGGTATGTGGCATGGCAAGAAAACATCATGCGGTCACACTCCAACTCTATAACCTTTCTCAATGCGGCAGTCACCCTTCTCACCCTAGCGCTGCCAGCAAAACACACACACACACACACACACACACACACACACACACACACACACACACACACACAGTGACAGTCAAGGACATGTTCAGGATTTATTTCACATGCAAAATAGAAAGAAAGAAAGATTTAATGTTTCAATTTAAATAATTTCTTTGCATTGTGACATTATTTTCAACACAATTAAATACATTTCCTTTTAATTCTCCTTAATGTAATCCAAGAATAATGTATACAAAGTAATATAATAAAAATAATAAATAATAATGAAAAATATATTACTTAAAATGATACTTAAATATACTTAAAATACATTAATACTTAAATACTTAAACAATTCTAACAATAATAAAAAAATATTTTAAATTGTAAAGTATTTATACATAGTATATGCTATACTTTCAATAATTTATGCTTACTTTGATCAAGTCATTATTCTTACTGTAATGCAGTAAAACTGGTATTACAGTAATTATGAAAATCAATAAAAAAACTAAATACAACATAAATAAAATAAATAAATAAAATAGTTCAAAACAAAACAACTTAAGGCATTGAAAATGTTGAATTGTCATAAAAATAATGTCACAATTAAAACAAACAAATAACAATCACCTGCTTCATTTGTTAAGGGTTTTTTTTGTTTGTTTTGTTTTGTTTTTTATTATAAATATGACCAGAACAAAATCTTAAGAGTTTCAAGAGATTCCAGATAAATCTGAGGCTAAATCCGACACATGAGTGTCGCTGAATCAAACTAAAATGAAACTGGACTGAGTATAAATAAACTTAATTAAAACTAACAACACCTTCCAAAACCAAATCAAAAGTACCGCTCTAAGTGAGGAATACTAGTAATACTAGTACTAGCAGAGAGCTTGAGAGTGGAACATTATCGATTTATAATGACAAGAAAGCACGTAAGAACAACAGCATAAATCTGGGACATAGACCACGAGGGGCGGAGGCTATAAACTACAGCGAGGTCAAAGGAAAATATTTTTGGGAGACACAAGGCAAGGAAGCAACTGGATACTGTATCAGCATAAAAACAATAACAAAAGGAAATTGAATTATCCATCTTGGGGAGCAAAGTTCAACCGCACTGTCAAAGCTGTGGTGTTTATTTAGTCGAAAAAATGGATGGATGTTGTACAGTGATTCAACGGGATGATCGCTGATGTGTAGATGTAGTTACTGAAGCCTGAGAGTATGCTTAAGAAAACCAGCCTTACGTGGTTTGCTGGTCTTAGCTGGTTTGTAATAATGAGGACAGTCTTGTTTAGAGGGACTTTTGAGTGCATATCAGCATGAGTAACAGAAATTTGAGAAGTCTGGAGGGAAAAAATGGGATAACAACAGGGGAAATTGGATAAAAGTAAACATATGGTGATGAAAAATTTAATTAAATATAGCATTTGAGTTTGGAATGACAAAATTTGAATATGTAATAACAGAATGATAAAATAATTTTATATTTTTCTTGGTTTCTTCTCAAAAAGCAAAAACTTCAGGAATAAAAAATAGTTAAATAACTATAATTTGCTTTAACGCAATGCATATAATCTATTTGCAAATAATATTTTTAACAGCTAAATGACTGTCCTAACCACAAAAACACACTTGTCAAAGCCACAATTTTTACTATGTTCAGTGAATTTACTTAAAAGTTGAGAGCATAACAAAGTAAAAAAAAAAAATCACAATGCGCACATTAATTCTTAATCTTATTCTTATGACACTCGTCAAATAATAAATGTTTAGCTATTTACTCAAATCTTACATCTCTCTTTTCAACCATTAAAACTGAAGAGCTGTGCTGAAATTCATGCTAACATTTTAACAATGTTTTTACAAATAAAAATGTGAAAATCGGTGTGAATGAACAAACAAGTAAATACCTTCAGAATATAGATAGGAATAAAACTGATAGGTAGGATAGGTAGATAGGAATAACGTACGGTGTATGTAAGTGCGGCTGAAGCGGAGGAAAAACCTTAATCTAGAGATGCAAAAAGATGAAATTTCTGTTTTGGATGTTTTCTTTCCACTAGTCTGGAACAACAAAATAGCCAAAAATCTCAAAAATGACCAGTGCATGAAAAAACATGTTTTTGCTTGTAGTGTCCTGCTTTAAAACAGCTAAGAGATCACACTATGACATGGCTGTCTTCATACCGTAAGCTGCATGTGATGACCCAACTCAAGATGCTTTGATGTGGATGCTGCTGCTTAAGATAGTGGGAAGGAGCTGACCCAAACCATGTGCCGCACAGACCCGAGATCAGCCCCGAGCATCACACAGGCGCCACGCACAGTGGCAGGTCTCCGCACATCTCCCCCAAAGCGCCTCCATCCACCTCCGTCAAAGCACCATGCTGAAGCCCTGCTGGGAGCAGAAGGCTAGAACAGGGCTCGGGTTACGGGCTGCGGCCTGGGGAGGGAGTCTGCATCACTTTCTTCTTGCAGACCTCCAGCCTGGACCCACTACCGAGTAGAGACAAACCCAAGCAGGGCCCGCGGCCGGCGGAGAGCTCGGGTGACCTCTGCCAGCAGGGCGAGGTGACGAGCAGCTAAAGCACCACGGCTTGAGAAGGATGGGGCCGCCAGTGGCCTCCAGCAGGTTTCTTTGAGGAGAAAAGTGCCACGGCCTTAGGGAAAGAAGACTTTATTAGCTGGAAAGCCCTTAAGTTAAGGGGTTTCTTTACGTGTATTATCCCTTTTCCTAATAAGGAGTTTCTTGGAACTTGGGCCCTAGGTGTGTGGAGCTGACCGGGTTTTGCAAAATTCAGAATTGAAAAATTTAATTTGAATTCAATTGGTCCAGTGTTGTTATTGTTAACTAAAACTGAAACTATTAAAAATCATTTTAATTCATTTAAATAAAGTTTAGATAAAATAAAATATAAAAATTAGATGAAGATGAAACAAAAAAAGAAAGAATGAAAATTAGAAATGTTGTCTTGTCAACCAACTGAAATAAGTGGAAGTTTAATGAGTGTGAATTTGAATCGAATTTGTCCAGTATTGTCATTTTTAATTATTAAAATGCTTTTCTTTAACTAATTTAAAGTTGATGTAATGTAATACAAATAATATATGAAAAACTTTTACTCGAAGTTGAAGTACTAAAAATAACTGAAATAAAAAATTTAAGCAAAATAGAAATAAAAAACAAAAATGAATAAAAATGTTAAGAAAATGAGTAGAAATAATAAAAATAATTAAATAAATAATATAAAATAATTATTAAAAAAACTATCTAAATTCATATATAAATATTTATAAATATTCATGAATAAATATTTATAATTGTACATAAATAATATTAAAATAAGACTGAATTAGCCACAGAAAGTTGAAGTGGAATGATATCTATCTATCTATCTATCTATCTATCTATCTATCTATCTATCTATCTATCTATCTATCTATCTATCTATCTATCTATCTATCTATCTATCTATCTATCTATCTATCTATCTATCTATCTATCTATCTATCTATCTATCTATCTATCTATCTATCTATCTATCTATCTGTCTATCTATCTAATCAGGCTTTTAATGGTGTTTTTTTTTTTAAACAAACATTTGTCAAACCACAAACAAATCTTGACAAACTATGATTTTTTTAGTTAAATATTACAGTCGTGGATTTTTTTAAGCCTTCTTCCTTCTTCCAATTTCTCTTAGCATCTTAGCAAATCAGACAACATGATGTTTTTGCAATAAACACACAATCAACAGGTATGGAAACAAAACAAATGTACTGCATTCAATCAATCCTTAAAGTCAAATAAACTCTTTTTTTCTTCCACCTGAACTATTTAGTTAAGTCACATTATCCTGTGTATGTGTTTAAACCATTATGTAGCGATGGTTAAAGAGGTTTACTCAGGACTGTACTGGTGTCAAAAAAGTCCACTCACTTTCGATTGCGTGTATCAGTTTTGACGCACAACCTTCAAATTTAGCAGAGGGAAGTTACAGGCTATTTCTGGGCTGCTGAGGAGGAAGACATGCCCTACTTTGAGCTGGTCATCATCGGTACCAGGCAATCCCCTCACATACACAAACTCACTGCGAGGTGTTGTAAGGTCATGGAGAACAGGGAGAAGAGTTTGCCAAAAGACCCTAAATCAACAAGATTTACCCCCAAAACTTGTGCAACAGCAGTCGTGTAGCAAGACGATGAATCACAGAGCACATAAACCCACTGATCTCAAACCAGTCTCATATTACTTGGTCTTGGCAGTCTGTATCGCACTAGGTTAACTTTGTACTGTATATATTTTTCCTGTTAACACAGTGTGTAAACTACCAAAAATTTAAGGTCCGTCTCTTATGCTAACAAAGGCTGCATTTATTTAATCATAAATACAGTAAAAATTGTGAATATTATTTCAATTTAAAATACCTGATTTCTATCTGAATATATCGTAAGATGTAATTTATTTCTGTGATCAAAGCTGATTTTTCAGTATCATTACTCCAGTCTTCAGTGTCACATGATCTTCAGAAATCATTCTAATATACTGATTTACTGCTCAAGAAACATTTCTGATTATTATCAATGGTGAAAGCATTTGTGCTGCTTCATATTTTTGTGGAAACCATGATGCATTTTTTTTTTTTCTTAAAGGAACACTGCACTTTTTTTTTTTACGCCGGCATGAGAGTATAGTTCCTAGCCATATCGGCCTAGAAAATCGCAACTTTTCATTTTCCGTCGGTCTGAGTACACGATGTAACTACAGAAGAGTCAAGCTTTAAATAGTAAACTTATCTAAACTCTTTGGTCATTTTTGAGCGAGATGCTAACGGTCTAATCCGATTCAATGATCTGTGCTAAGCTAAAAGTGCTACCGCCAGACCTGGAGATCGGCTGAATGGATTCAAAAACGGTAAAACTCAACTGTTTAACTCTAGGGGAGTTGTAAAATTAGCCTATTTTCAAAAAAAGTGGAGTGTTCCTTAAAGATAAAGGTGCTTGAAAGGTTCTTCACAGCGATGCCATATAAGAACCATTCAGTCAAATGTTCTTTAAAGGACAATCTCTTCCTTACCTTTTTATAATCTGAAGAACCTTCTGTCGCCACAAAGAACCTTTTGTGAAACAGAGAGGTTCTTCAGATGTTAAAGGTTCTATATGGAACCATTTAGACAAAAAGGTTCTTCTATGGCATCGTGAAACACCTTTATTTTTAAGAGTGTATGTGGAAAAAAAAATCTTTTGTAACATTATAATCCTTTACGGTCAACTTTTACTGATTATGGTTCATTTTACAACATAAACAGAGAAAGAAAATTAGGAAGGAATTAGAATAAAAGAAGAGCTCCCAATGACATATTTTCACTCTCAGTTGTTTCTCCAAGACATCAGTGAGATTAAATGGAGTACTAATGAAGACTTTGAGGTGTGCTGAGTGTCGATGGAGAAGTTTAAAGTTCGGCACACTCTTGGCTGTCATCACCTCTGGTACTCACGCCTCCAATCATCCCAAACCCTCCTACCCCGGCCAACACTGTTCTGTGTGAAGGGTCAGGAGAGCTGAAGAAGCACTGGTGCAAGGAAAGCATTGAGTGGGTCTTTGCACGGGAGGCATGAAACACGATCTGCAGAAGACTTCTCACGAGTGTTGTTTTTGCAGCCGGGATGGTAAAAACGGCCGGCGATGAGCTGCGGTACCAAAACAGAACGCAGGCTGTGGTTTACTTACGCCTCCTCCCTCCCCTCTCCACAAACTGAAGAGTATTTTAAGGTCCTGTGGCCCGCTGTGCCCGGGATCCTGGATTTACACCCGGATACACTGCCCTGGACGGCCTGTTCCCTTTGATAGACAGGGCACAGACTAGAACTTGCGGTTTCTAATAAAACACAGCGCTTGGTTTTTACAACGTGACGCCCCTGCTTGCCTCCTCATTTGAGCAGAGTTATGGAAGGTTCGAACAGTGGGCATAAAAAGGCTCGGATTTAAATGGCTCACACTGATTAGAGACCCAACTCTTTAAATAAACTTTCATGACATCAGAATATTAAGATTAAATGAGAGAATCTTTGCCTTACTGCTCATAGAAAACGTGGGAATGTTTTTTTTTGTTATTTTTATTTTGAACCTCAACATTGCATACAGTTAGTCCTTTATATTCCAACTACATTAACAGCAGTTCAGTCTCAATTATATCAAACATGTTATGCGGAAAATGAAAACATTCAAGTACACCTTGTAAGATCACAGAAAAGCAGAAAAAAATAAAATAAAGTAAAATAAATAAAAATAAGGTGGATAGAGAAGGGGGATGACCATGCTTGTAAAAGTGTAGCT